>NC_069737.1:1661048-1843548 GCF_027358585.1 Pangasianodon hypophthalmus | reverse complement strand
TCCCTCTCCCACCTTTCATACCTCCCTTCACTCCTCCCTCCCTTTCCTTTCCTTTCCTTTCCTTTCCTTTTCTTTTTTGTAACTGAAATTTGGCCTCATGCACTCATTGTTAATTAGCAGGGCCTTTGTGCAGTTATGGTTGTTTTTTTGTTGGCATTATTTACAGTGTTCTGCTTGATTTGATTTGGCTCGTGTGCATCCTTGACGATGGGCCCAGACGGTTGACGTTGCCCTTTGAAGGCTCCCGTCCAACGAATGCTTCCTGTTTTGTTTGTCATTTGTTCAAAAGGCGAGTTTAGTGTGTTTAATAAACAGAGACCCTCCGTAACCGCAATTAAGCAGCCTGTCAAGCATGGCAGATTAGAAGACTACACAGCTAGAATTGCCAAGCAGAGAAACAGTTGAATACACTGCTTAGAGGAGGAAATTGAGGAAATTAAATATTGTTATAAACGAGTCTCTTTCAAACTATTTTACCAAGACGGATTTCAGGTCGTCATGGTCTGATGCAGAAATCCACAAACCCTTCGAGGCTCACGTTAGATACGGCACTTTAAATGCACGCAGCCTTTATAGATCAACAGAAGAATAGAGGATTTGATAGACGAGGTCAACTGGCGAGACAGACCTTCAGCTCTCTTAGTGGTAATGATGATCCTTTCTTTTCTTCTTCTGTAGTAATTCCCAGTCTCTCTGTGATGGCCCGAGGCAGTGTTTTCACAGCTAGACATGTCCCACATCATCTACTTGTCATGATTGACAAGGACTTTAGAAATGATTTGTACTCATGTATTCCTACAATGAAGCTGTAGTGCGACCAAGGTCCATCCAGTGCTGTGGCAATGACTTGCTCAGTATTCAGTCTGACTGTCATTCTAACCTCTCTGTTTCTCCAGCTCTCTGCCTCATGATCATTCTGTCCACATTTTTCACTGTGTGAAGGTCTTTCAGGGATGCAAGCTGTCTGGAGGCTGCTTTTTAGCCGATATGTGGAACACGTACACTTTGCGGCTATGTGACATATATCTGTCTCTCCCCCACTCATTAACCACCCGCTCCTGTTTCCTAAAGAGAAAGAAGAGGATTGTTCTCAGGATGGACTTCCTTTCCTTTCCTTCCCTTTTCTTCCTTCTTCCTTCCCCTTGCCTCCTTCCTTGCCATTGTCTTTAATTTTTTTTAAATTATTATTTTCATGCATCTTGTCTTTCCTCTCATATTTATTCATGTTTCATTCCTTCTTTCCTTCATTCCCTCCCGCCTTGTCTTTTATATCCTTACCTAATTCCTTTCTCCCGGTTTTCCTGCTTTTATTCCATCATTTCTTCTCCTAACACTTCTTTCCTGTTTTTCCTACTTTCCTTACCTTGCATATTTTCCTTCTCTTTCTCCTTCTCCATCCTCTATCAATTCCTTCCTTTCTACGTTAGTTTTTATATCCTTAATTATCCTTTTTTATTCCTTTCCTTTCCTTTCCTTCTCTCTCTTTCTCCAGCTCTCTGCCTCATGATCATTGACTGTGTGAAGGTCTTTCAGGGATGCGAGCTGTCGAGAGGCTGCTTTTGAGCCGATATGTGGAACACGTACTTTGTGGCTTTGTAAAAATTCCCATAAAGAGTAGGTGACTAATAATGGCGATAGAATCTCAACATCCCATTTTAGTTTCATTGTGCGCAGGCGAGAGCTCTGTCTGTAAAAATACATCAGTGTGTCAGAGTGCAGTGCTTTATAGTAGCTGTTCAAATGGGCCTTTCACTTTTTTTTCTCCCAACATGGTCTGACACTTGCAAATTCATAAAAACATTTTACAGCTCAAGTCAAATGAAAAGTTTTGGAGGTTTCAGTTAAGGTTAAAGGAAGAGGTAGCATGCCTACTATTATCTTCTCCTTCATTTGTATAAAATCAAATGAAACGAAACCACATTGGTCCCATTTAATCAAATATGAATGAATTTCACATTAAGTCCGGCTGCTTTGCCACAAAGAATCTGTACTGTTCATTCAGGGTACGTTTCCAGCTCCAGTAAAATTACTCAGAGATGCTAACTACAGCCACTGTCATGGCCAAGTGAGCGACTGAATAGAATGTGCATGCACAATACACATAGACAACCTTACCTAATTTAAAATATATAGGTGCAAATACACAACTTCCTATTAGCAAACAACCAGACAGAACTTGGATGTTTATTCCTCCACTTTTCTGTTTTCACAGCTGGATAGAGCGTTGCGTGTTGCCATGGAAACGCACAGGCTGACTGACAGCCTGTAGTAAGTGTAGTAATGGTTTCAGTGTAGCTAGAACTGGAATTTTATTTAGCGAACACAGATAAGCAGATTGATACGCCATTTGTCCAATCAGATTAGTTGTCCAATCAGATTAGTTGACTGGATCTGACTATTGTATATAATTGGAATTAATTATCAGTGACCATCAACATGCCTCTTATTGTAGCCATCAGTGGTTTAGCCATATTTGCACCAACTTTTCCACTAATCAGATTTCAAGAAAGCAGAGTGAATGTTGGACTTTATTTAAACGCATATGAATGAAGTCATTTGGAAAAGTACAAACACTAACAGCACACCCTAACTCAGCACTCTAACGTTAACCTTCATATGTTTTCATGTCACTTGAGGTCGTGTTGGACGGGACTGTTATTTATTCACTGAAGGAATATTGACCAATCCCAGCTGTTCCTACAGTTGTTCTTTTTGTGTTTAACCACCCACAATAATTTCTAACAAACAAAATGATTAATATTGATAAATGATAAATAACAGAGTGATCCAGCAAAGAATAAAGGATTTACTGAAGCTGAACGAATGAATGTGGTGAAAGTCCACCCTCCTGCTAGCATGAGAGTGATTGTTCTAGCAGTTCTGACGCACACCTTTATTACAAAGTCAGTAATTGGTGTCAAGCTTAATTAATCACAATCAGTGGGTCATTCCAGTAAGCTCCGCCCATTGTTTTGGTCTTTGAGGATGAAACAACCAATTCATGGGCAATTGATAAGAAGGAAAAAAGCAAAACATCAAAATTGACCACTTAAAGATAATTAAATTGACCAATTAAAGATAATTCCTTAAGCACTATAAGCCCCTTATATATTTATGTATATATATGTATATATTTATTAAATTGTGATTTAATAAATGAGTTCATTTGAGTTCATGATGAGTTCATTTTTGATGCTGAAATATGAGTTATGCTCAAGCAAAACTTTAAATATGGCCAAAAGTGCTTCATTCTTCTTCATATACAGCTAGCCTTTCACTAAGGATGATGCATTTAGTCCTGTTTTTTGACTCAGACTTGAAAAGTCTTTAAGTTGCACTTGGCTAAAAGACTAAACATTATTAATAATCTAAAAAGGTGATGCATGTTAACATGCCACAGATGAATTCAAATATCGATGCGTGATTATAGCATTACAAGAAAATGAAATTTTTAAGCATACACAATCAATAATTGGGGTAATAGAGTTATGTTCAGCCTGGAGGTAAAAACACTCTGTGTGTATTCATGCAAAAATACCCATTCACAAAACACAAACTAGTGTGTGTATGAAGCCAGACATCATACCCAGAGCATATGGTTTTAACTGATCTGGATCGATCTTTCTTTTCACCTGCCATTGATTGTCAAGTCTCAGCATTTGTTTCGAGTGCAGAAGGGGAATGTTTGTAAAGGTGTGAATTTGTCTATGTGTATTTATTCTGCAGATCCATCTGCTGTCATTATCAGGATCATGCTGAGTTCTCTCTAAATGTCACAGGCCTTTTATGGTTCCCGGTCTGTTTCCTCTAAAGTTTGATACTCTAACAGGACTAAAGAGTACAAGCTGAGGCGAAAAAAGAGCTCGATTTCATGAAGTATCATAACTGGCGTGGCCGTCTCTCACTGAATGACTTTAATAAATAATGTCATGCCTCATTTCACGCTCCAGCCACGCCCGACTTGTGTTTCTTCTGTCCCTGATTTCACATTAATTAAACAAATTAGTCATTTTATTACTCAGTTATCTTCACAGCATGTCACATTTCAGTTTATTTTATTTCACCAGTAATTAAAACTTCAAGCATAAAAAAAAAATATCAAAATGTATAAAAAGCTATTAAAACAAATCCAAGACAAAGGTTCTGGAACATTCTTTAAACATTCTGCACAGCAGCATTATATCCATTATTAAAAAAAAAAAAAATGGAAAGAATACAGCGCAGCTGCGACGCTGCCTGGACGAGACCATCTACCTAAAGAGAGCATTAGTCAGAGGAGGAGTCAAAGGAAAATGTGTAGCATGATGCCGCCACCACCATGCTTCACAGTAAGGATAGTGTTCTCACACTGTTGGGTCTTTGCCAAATATAATGCTTTGTGCCAAGGCCGAAAAGTTCAGAACCTTTTTCCATATGTTTGCTGAGTCTCCAACTTGTCTTTTGGCCAACTCTAAACAGAATTTCAAATGGCTCTCTACTCATCCATAAAGCCCCAGTTTGTGGAGTGTCTGTGAACAGCTTCTTGCCTCTGATCTGTGGATTTCTCCAGTTTCTTTCAGAATTACCCTTGGCCTCTGGTTGCTTCTCAGACTAATCTCTTCCTTACCTGGTCACTTTTTGGTGGGTGATCTCCTCTAGGCAGAGTTGCAGTTGTGCCATATTCTTTCCGTTTTACTAATGCATTGTTCTGTGGATGTTCAAAGTTTGCGATATTTTTTAGAACCAAACCCTGATTGTAAATTTTCCAGAACTTCGTTTTCACAGCTCCTTGGTCTTCATGATGCTGCTTAACCTCTGGGTTTTTACAGGAACCCAACTAATTATGTGTCTTCCACCAGAACTAATATAGAGGTTTCACAGCAATTCACAGGAATTTTGCAAACCATATTGAACGACCCCTACTTCAGTAAGAAAGGGATATTTTGTGTAGCTTGATGCTGTGCAGTCCCAGTGAAAGCCCTTTCAGTTTCAGGTTGTAACACTACAACATGTGGACAGGAACAAGGGGGATGAATTCTTATGCAGCACACTGCACATATGTGTAAATGTAACAGCAGTGGGACAGTTGTGGAATCATATTTATACTGACACTTTCCTCAGAGGTAGTGACTCAATGACACAAAACTTGTTATAGTGGCTTTTCCTTACGCTGACATCTTTACTGTAATGGAATCTGAGCTGCTGAAGATAATCTCCGGGGTAAACATTCACATTTATCCCGCTACGTTCTGAACGCTTGTGTGTGTGTCTGTGTGTGTGTGTGGGTGGGGGTGGGTGGGGGTGGGTGGAAAAAGAGATCTCACGTGTCAGGGGATAGCGGTTGCTAACTGGCACAGCTTCCTTTCATAAATGGAATAAATCTTTGCTCAGTGCGGTGAATGTAATCAGACGGTGTGCAGAGGGAAATGTCTGGCACCACTCGGCCCTCATCTCTCTTCTCAACAGCCTCAGGAATTATCCTGACACACGGGACGCGTGTGATGTAAAGAATTTAAACCAAAAAATCCACTAATGTCCATCGTTTCTACAATGAGGAATTACAGCCAAAATAAAGTGGATTTATTTTAATTGATGTTAAAAAACAGTGTTGCCTGGAAAGACTGTTGGCGAAGAAAGAACGAAAGAAAGCAAAGAAAGAAAGAACGAAAGAAAGAAAGAAAGCAAAGAAAGAAAGAAAGAAAGCAAGAAAGAAAGCAAGAAAGAAAGCAAGGAAAGAAAGAAAGAAAGAAAGAAAGAATGAAAGCAAGCAAGAATGAAAGAAAGAAAGAAAGAAAGCAAAGAAAGAAAGAAAGAAAGAAAGCAAAGAAAGAAAGAAAGAAAGAAAGAAAGCAAGAAAGAAAAGAAAGAAAGAATGAAAGAAAGAAAGAAAGCAAGAAAGAAAAGAAAGAAAGAACGAAAGCAAGAAAGAAAGCAAGGAAAGAAAGAAAGAAAGAAAGAAAGAAAGAAAGCAAAGAAAGAAAGAAAGCAAAGAAAGAAAGAACGAAAGAAAGAAAGAAAGCAAAGAAAGCAAAGAAAGAAAGCAAGAAAGCAAGAAAGAAAGAAAGAAAGCAAAGAAAGAACGAAAGAAAGAAAGGAAAGAAAGAAAGAAAGAAAGAAAGAACAATCACATTCTAAATATTTCCATTTTGCCCTTAAAATATTTTTTTCCATCATATCATTATATAAATTAGTTGTTTATTTATTATTAATCTTTCTTTCACTTATGCATTTATTCATTAAGTAAGTAAGTAAGTAAGTAAGTAAATAAATAAATAAATAAATAAATATGATGCATAAAAGAAATGCATGAAATAAAGAAAATAATAAAAAAAAAAATTAAACATAATTTGCAATTTATTGTAAGTTACACTGAAAGCATTGTTTGATTTGATTTGGTTTGATTTGATTTGATTAGTTTCCAGTCTGCTTCACCTCTTGATGTTTGGTCATCTGTGTGTCCTGTTGATTCTTTTTCCCCCAAACTCTCAACAGGAGTTATTAAATAATGCTCACTGCTTACACAGTTCATGTTTACTCTGACCATGACCTTCCACTTTCTGACATTTTTCTTCTTTCTTTCTCTCTCTTTTTACATCCTACACCATTTGCCCCGTCACCTCCTCTCTCAACACAGGTAAGTTTATTTTATTCACCTAGTGAGAGAGTGTGTGTGCGTTGCTGTAGTGTGTGTGTTGCTGTACTGAGAGTGTGTGTGTTGCTGTAGTGTGTGTGTTTGTTTATTTTTTCCTGTGAGTATGTGTGCAGTACAGACCCATGTGTGTGTTGAGTGTACAACCGGGGGGCGTGTCTATCTCTACAGTAGGAGCTTGTTAGCAGTACACATGGTTTGTGGGTGTGGTTTTGCACACTGTTCCTTTTTCCAACCATCGCTTAGTGGAGTTGTTCATATTTAATTAAAAAACTGATAAATAAATGTTCAGTATGAGTATGTGAAAATGAACTAATCTGCACATTATGCACATTTCTTAAGAGTGTTCTTTATTTATGCTTACATTTTAGCAAAGATTTAGGACTGGAAACTAAAATAGAGCATGTGATCTAAATCTTCTAAATTCGTGTGGAATTTATTTATTTATTTATTTATTTTCTTACTTACTTACTTAGTTCTCATTAGCAGAGACCTAGGATTGGCAAATAAAACTATAACATGTAATCTACACATTTTAGCGTAGATTGATTGATTGATTATTTAGCTTTTTATTTATTTATTCATCTATCTATCTATCTATCTATCTATCTATTTCAAAAACATTAGCAGAGTCTTAGGATTGCTAACTCAAAATATCATATCGAATCTAAACATGTGTGTTTTTTTTATTAATTAATTATTTATTTATCAAAAACATTAAAAGACACTTATGAGTGGTGGATTTTTTCATTTAATATTATATATTTTTATTTTATTTTTATGCTCATTTTTTTTTTTTTCCATTTTATTTTAGCTAGTGCTTAAATCAATTAGCTACCGGTGCAGTAACCACCAATAAAATTAACAAAAGAGGTACCTGAATGAAACAGAAGTATAATGCATACACACACTCTCTCTCACACACACACACACACACACACATTTTAATTGCCTCTGCAATTGAAAATCAGGTGTACATGGAAGCCTGTTCTATTTTTCAGTGCGTATTTGCTGTGTGTGTATGTGTGTGTGTGTGTGTGAGAGAGAGAGAGAGAGAGAGAGAGAGAGAGCATGTGTATTATATAGAGCCGTTGGCTTCAATGGGTTTGTGATCACCAGCAGCTGTTGTCGTATCCCAGCATAATCACCATGCCTTATGCTGCCTCGCTCTGAAGAACGTACTGGCTTCAGTTCTTTGATGTTGTGTATGTGGAGAAAATTACACTGATATCTTTGCAAGGTTCTGAGAGAAGAGAGCGGCTCAAACACACACACACACACACACACACACGCACATCAGGAAGCAGTTTAGTTTGAGATGCGTCAACCCCAAGCTGGTCCCTGAGTCTTCTCTTTCTAAAGAGAGATTGAGGAGAAGTCGTTTATTTTCAGGGAGAGGCTGTGGGGAAGTGAGCTGCTTGTGTACGATGTTATGAACTGTATGTGTCTGTGCGTGTTGGAAACCAGTGCGCCTCAGCGTCCTCATGAGAACGATAATTACTGAAATCAAACAAATGTTGTAGTAGTAATTGTTCTATTCCAGTCCAGTAGGTGGCGATGTGCATCTTTTACTCGAGCTTCATTTATCAATCTTTTACTAAAATTGTATGTGAACATTTTTTGCCCAAACCAAACAAAAGCAAATGCCAGATCTATAAAAGCTTCACTAATTGTCTTAATAAGTGCTAATCAGCCAAGCATGTTCATGGCATTTACATTTAGCCACGCCCACAACAGACCCGAAAACCCCAAAATGGTGACTCAATTGTGAAAGAGTGCGGAGTGTTCTAAAGCTTCCAGTAACGCAGCTCAGCCATTGCAGCGCATCGGCTAGTGTAGATACACGCCTTTTAAAGGGTGCCATTACTTTTGGCCTCAGGGAGCCTTTGTGAAGTGTTTCATAAAATTAATTGAAATAGATAAGTGATTTAAACTTGACAGTGCAATCCGAATTTGCAATCGCAGTAACTCATCGAAAATTATACGATTTAAAGACGATCACTCGTCTCTTAATATTCAAATTCACACCAACTCAGGAGCGAAACAGGATACAGACATTTATCCCAACTTACTGCATCTTCAGGAACACCACATTTCTTAGATAAAAGCTCCTTCAAATAATTTACAAACACATTTTTTTCTTATCCACACAATAAATGAAGTCTATTAAGCACAACTAAGCTTTACATTTTGAGTTCACTAGTTAGCTCACAACCTTGGAATGATGGAGTGAGAAATCAGCCGCAGAACGAGAGGGGGTAAAGGCGATACAATTCTCTATTTTTACTGATTTTTATTGATTATTTTGCTTCATTGCAAAGTTGAGAGACAAACATGCATCGGAGAAAAAAAAAGAATATTTAAGCTCGTGTCTTCTGTATATAGTGTTGAAACTGAATTCTGAAAAAAGGTTAAAGCTGAATTCTCATTTTTAAATTAATTTTTTTAGAATTCTTAGTAAACAATAAGAACAAAATGGGTTTTATTCAATTCTTAATTTATAATGGCTTTTATGTTCATTTTCTTATTTTCTGCCTCTTCCCTTATTCATTCATTCATTCATTCATTCATAAGCTCCAAAAATTAAAAAAAAATCCAGAAAGGAGGTAACGATACGGTGGGATAAATAAAGCGAACAGGTCTGTGTGAGGAAGAGTGAAGGTTGAGGAAGAGTGACGGAGGACAGATGATGGAGTATCGATCCTCTTGGTCCCTGTGGCTCGCTCTCCAGACACGCTGCGCTGGAATTCATTCAGCTCAGCATCCTGATTTCGTTCTCCGTAAAATCTCCTTCTTATCTCTTAGCTTCATGTCTCGCGCCGTCTCCTCGTGAGGTTTCGAGGAATAGATCCTAGATTTCTTTATTTATTTATATACATATATATGTGTTTGATATTTCTGAATTTGCAGAAAAGTGAATGTTATTGTTTCTCTTCAACTGAATCAGTTGCCTTTTTTAGAAAAATTAAATATATATAAATATATATATGTATATATGTATATATTAATGTGATATTTAGCGGTTTGTTTAGATCAGGACTGTAGGCAGGATGAAAAGGAAGGATTGAAAATTTGCTCTTTTTGATTGTTTTCGTACATTGCATCACGGATCACTAGTAGTGTTTTTTGTTTTGTTTTAGTTTTTTGTTTTTTCCATTGCTTGTTGGTCGTACTTTTCTCATACACATAACAGTGAGCAGCTTTAATGTTTTCACCACAGAAAAGCTCACTGGATTTTTTGTTTGTTTGTTTGTTTGTTTGTTTGTTTGGTCTTTACTAGTTTTTTTTTTTTTTTTTTCTTCACAGAATAGCCAATAATTATTTCTTTTTTCTACCTCTTTACTGCTAAATATGTATAATACACAAATACATAAATATGGTAAAAAAAGTAGAAAACAAGGAAAAGCAGAAAATAAAAATGTAACAAATTCTAAAAAAAAAAATAAATAAAATAAAAACTAAAAAAAAAATTCACAAAATATTCTGAACATAATTCTACAAGTCATTCCTAGAGGAGTAAAACTGAAAATCAAACTCAAATAAAGGGAATAATATGCGTTAACAGGACCACAGTAGCTGGTAGTGTTTTGTTTTTGTTTAAAAAAAAAATAATAAAAAAGGAAAAAAGAAAAGAGAGAGAAATAATCCCCTTTGTAAACCTTGACTCCGCCCTTCCACATGATTCATGACTTAACTCACAATTTATTCACTGTTTAACAGTAAAGCCCTGTAGGTGTGTAAACAGTCATATCATTCATCATCCATTGCACGCTATTGCTATTGCTATACTTATGTTTTTTTCTCCATAATCCATATTAGCTGTGATTGTCATTCCAATAAGTTTTTCTCGGAATGAGCCGTTGTGTGATTTGCAGCATCGTTTATAATCCACCCACGACGTTCCCACTCGCTGTGATTTGCCATCGCTCCATGAGAGAAGAAACCAAAATGTGCGTGTTGTTCTATGTAAATGAACATCAGCAGCTAAGCCATGCAAATAAGCGCTCATAGCTCATCTCTGAGATCTATAAAACATCGCAGTGTGCAGCTCGACGCCTTCCTGACACCACGGCTGTGTGTGCGAAGGGAAGTGCTCGTTACTCACGGCCCTGACGCAAACCATGATGAATCCTGTGACGACAGTGACAAGAAGGATGAGGTTCGGGTCAGACGCTGGCTAAACTGATCAAACTGGTAAAGATGGAGGAGGAGGAAGAGGAGGAGGAGAAGCGAAGAAAAAAATAATGAAATCATCCACAACGTTCACTCACAAACCCAAATCAAGACGCTAACTTGTGTGTTGCGGTTTATTTACAAGGAATAATTGCATAAATGACGTCATGTGTCAGGTGGAGGAAACACTAATTAAATAAGGTTTTTACTTGTTTTAAAATAATAAGAATAAGAATACTACTACTACTACTACTACTACTACTACTAATAATAATAATAATAATAATAATAATTTATTGATCTAGCTTTCGCGCATTAAAATACAGCTCAAAATGCTTTCCAAGGAAAAATAATGGCAAATAATAATAATTAAAAAAAAAATTAGCATTAGAAAAGAAGCAGGAAATAGAGAAAATTAAAAATGTAATTGATAAAATAAATTCTAAAAATAAATCCTTCCAAAAACTCTAAAAATATTTGGGAAAATCTTTCCTTCAGTAAAATTAAGTTATAATTTCTAGAAGCTGCGTTGCTATCTTAAGCAACCGAGATGATTTTGAGAAAGTTGAGGAAGTAATGATTTTATTTTGTCTCCAAAAGCCAGAAAATGGCTTTATGCAATTTTAATACCTGCCCTTCAGTCGTGCTAATTTACACCTTTACTACGTACAGGTGAGAAATGAATGTATTTGCATTGACACCACCCTGTTTGTTGCACTTTTGGATGTGAACACCCGAGATGCATATTCACATTAATCTCTTTGCTTTGACTCTGTCTTCTATTTTACACTCTTTGGCAGACATGACATAAATTGCATAATCAAATGAATGCATATTCATCTGTTAATTAGTGTGCAGTGAGATTATTGTCTTCGCTTATAGTCTGTGTGTCTCAGAGATGAAAGACGTTTCTCTCTGTCTCTGTTCGGGTGTCTGCTGGAGTATTCAAGGTCAGAGACAGTCAGTGAACACAGATAGCAAGAATAACTGCTTGGTTAAGACTTGTGTTCAGCCAGAAGGTCCTTCCTATCCTACTGAAGTAATACTTTTGTTATATAGAACATTAAAGCTGGTGTGTCACTGATAAACCCTTCAGGTATTGTTTATATCCAGAGAAAGCTAGGATATGTAACAGCTCAGTACGAGTCATTAGATAAGAAATGCTGGCATTTATTTCCGTTTCTTGTATTTTTTTTTCTACTTTTCTCATTTGTTATACATTTTCCCCTCATTTGTGTTTCTATTATGCGAATGTTATATTGCATTTAAAATTAGAAATGAAATGCATACTCATATCACTACATGCTTAAACATGTAGCTATGCTGTATTTAATACCAGTCTTTATTCAGCTGCAACTCTGAGTTGAGATTCTTCTTATATTCAGATTTAAACATTATTCATTCATCCTCAGTAGGCACTTTATCCTGGTCAGGACGGAGGTGGATCCTGGGAATACTGGGCGTGAGGCGGGAATAATCCCTAAGTGGGACTCTAATCCATCACAGAGCACACACACACTCATTCACACACTCATTTACACAGTCATTCTGCAGAGCTTAATAAAGAAAGAAAAAAATATGAGTTATCAGGATGGAATATTGACATGTAATTGAAATGTGTAAGGGTTGGGAATGGGAAATGGCAAAATAGAAATAAAAATAATATAAAATAAAATAAAGCTCATGCTCTCTTTCGCAAGAGTAATGTTGGACAGAATATTTATACGTCTTTGAAAATTAAAATAAAATAATTAGATGGCAAATTTACAAGTAATTTAAATGTATAGATGAGAAATTGGAAAGGGTTTATGTAAAGTTTAGGCGAAATAAGGCGTTATAACACGAAAACTTTTTCGCCCCTGAACTTATAATTAGAAACTCCAGAAATGGCTCCAGAGAGATGCAGTGCCTCGGGTGTCTTTCAAACTTTCCATACAAAAGTTTATTTTTTAGTTTAGTTTATTTATTTATTTATTTATTTTTTCAGTGAAGTGAATATTCTACTTTTAAATGTTTTTGACTGTATTGAAAAAAACACTAAGTTGTAATAATAAAGTCATTAAAACTCTCTTATTTTATGATTAAATGAAATTCAGACCTTGGACCTGTAAGCTGTAAGTAACTAAATCCCTGATCCTAAACTCAAAACTAAACTTACAACATGCACAATCGATTTAAACATCAGGTGGTTTTGTTTCGAAATTAAAGTGCAGTTGTGTTTCTGTAAACCATTTAACTCCTTACAGTGTACATTTACAGCAGAGCTAGATAAAATCAATCTCTATAAACTCCTAACGTCTGTTCCAAGCTGCTAGCCAAGTGCTTAATATTCACACACCTACACACACACACAATAATAATTAACCACTATATCATTAATGGACTTGTCTT
This sequence comes from Pangasianodon hypophthalmus, assembly GCF_027358585.1. Taxonomy (NCBI): domain Eukaryota; kingdom Metazoa; phylum Chordata; class Actinopteri; order Siluriformes; family Pangasiidae; genus Pangasianodon; species Pangasianodon hypophthalmus. The sequence continues at coordinate 1,830,356 of NC_069737.1, read as the reverse complement.
GTAAGTAAATATCATTCCTTTTCCTTCTTCCTCTACTACTTTTTTTATATTAATATAAAAAAGCAGCAGAAACAAAGTATTCAGCCACATTTTTCATAGCTTTTTCCCCCAAAGTCAAAATTTTCACATGATTTTTTAGCGGGAGCCATTTTGTTTTTCTGATCATCGCGTTGTTATCATCACATATAATATAAATGTATATAGCCTAGTGGAATTGGCAAAAAAAATCAGTCACACAATTACCATTTAGTAGCAGCTCATCCTTCAGAGCTGTCGTCTGAATGGAGGCTAGCTAACACAGGGAACACAGGGTTGCGTACACTATAGCGAAATTTTCACATTTCACTAGATATTATGGAAGTGCCAGATTCTCTATCATGATTTATTTTGCTCTGTAAAATCGACCAACCAATCAAAGTGCATTTTAATGGATAGAATTGCGCCAATCATTTTAGAGAAAATGGAAATGTCCCCTGTCTCATCAGTGTGCCATCAGTATTCCGAACTCATCCTTGCAAGGAAGCATTGGTATTCCATACAGTATGTTTCTTTGAGCAGCTGGGACCATGTTAAGTGAATTTACATTTTAACATTTTGTTGATAGCTAATATAAAACCACTATGTTGTTTTATCTATGTTAAACCTTTCAATTTAACAAAGGAGTACAGTATTCTTCAGTATTCCTTACACTTTAGTATTCCTTTCTGTTCACTATTCCGTACACTTCAGTATTCAGTACATTTTAGCATTAACTAAACTTCAGTATTCCATACACTCGGCCTTTTTTCCACTAACAAAACAGTTAAATAACAATAATAATAATAAAATTATACTTGCTGGTTATGTAGTAAATATATAGTAGTGTTATTAATATAAACTTGTGTTATTGTTATTTATTAATTTTCCATTATTTATGTTGTTTCCCTTCATAACCATATATGAAACCACCACACTGTGATTTACAGAGGACAGTGTTAGAATCGCCCACATAACCTGAAAGTTGTGGTTGGGGAAGTGGTAGTGATGCTAATTCTATGAAGTTGGGAGAACTTTTTGCCTTTAATTAAACACTCATGTTATCTAAAAGTGCACTGCTTGCATAACCTTTTCACACAAATGTAGCAAATTTGATTAAATTGGTGACCTTCTTGGCTTTCTCGCTATGTCCGGAGTCTAATCATACTAGTGCTTGCAGGGGAAAAAAAATGGAAGTAGGAAGGCATCATGGCAGATGTTAATCACCGTTATCTGTTACTAACTTCATCAATCTACATTTTAATTATGAGAAAAATAAGCTCTGGTGGAAGCAAAATCTCTAGGGCAGCTTTTTCATTACACGAAACAGGAAGTAGAGATTGTGGTTCGACTGCGGCCCCAGCATCCCTCCTCCTCAAATATTCATGACCCCTCAGAAATCTAGGGAGGGAAAATCAATACAACTGCCAACCCAACATTGGCCACAGAGTTACCACACCATGCAACATTGATATAAAATAAGCCGAGGGGTCCTAAAAATAGGACAGAAGTGCTGGGTGGGAGGGGGAATAAGGAGGAATATCATAGGGGTAGGCACATATTCATCATTACAGACTGAGAATGAGTGAAATTGCATACGAGAGACCTCTGCAAATCTCCAGCACATAGCCATTGTTGTTATTTATGGAGCTGGGCTATGCTGGTATTGTGTTATTCAGAGCTTATTGTTTCTCAGAACTCAATGGAGCGGCGTGAAAAGAAGATCATGAACATCAACAATGCTTTCCTCGCTTGCAGTTTGCAATCTGTCATCCTGCATCTGCAACCACACTATCAGACTCATAGTTACATGCTAGCCCTTATTTTTCAAAGCCAGATTATGTGTATTGAACTTGGACTCATTCAGAAATAATCAATTTGCTCAAGGATCAGAAGACGTTTACCTCAAAACATGTTTATATAGCATTTGAATATGAATATCCTCCCAGAAAGCAAAGTGAAAGCAAAAGATCATAAACGTAACATGACTGGATCCATCAGGAAAGAAAAAGCGTCACATTTCTGCATAATATACAACAATCGGAATACATTTCATGAATTTATTTTGGCTTAGCTCTTTGTGGTGAAATACAGTGGTGAAAATTGAACAGTTTGATTGAAATCAAGTATTGATGGCATTTGGGGTGTATCTGTTTTTAGGTTTGTAAAAATCCCTGCTCAGATCTCTTCACAGTTTTCTTTTTTTTTTTTCAAGCCGCACATGCAAAAGAACAGTCTAGAACATGATTTTCTTGATCCACGCTCAAATAATCAAATATAAAGACAGCCGCGCACACATTCAGACTCCTTTAGCTCAAGCCCCTTCACCGTGGCAATGACGGCAAGATCCGCTATGCTGAGTGGCAGTGGGAGACTGGAGATGAGACTTTCACTTCAGAGCTCTCTTGTTTACTTCCACTGACCATCCTGTGTGTTCTGAATGCCAGATTATTCTCTGCAGCTGAGCAAACGAGTACACACACAATCTCACACATCGAAAGGTAAGAAACGTCAAGGGCTTGCTCTCACTACTGCTGGTGCTGGGACACTAGAGAGCAGTCTACACCTTCTTTCACAAAACCACGTTCTTTCTTCTGTCTGTCTGCCAATGCCACAGGATACACATCAATGCCTGCCAATATTCACTCAACAAACGCCTCAAAAGATAGAAGGGGCTCTTTTTTATATAGTAGGCTGATATCTCAAAGATTCACAGTAGATCTGCCAGATAATCATCTCTTCATCATCTCTTCTAGCTGAATATTAAGGCTTTGTTTTGTCTCGCTCTGATTTCACCACTGTCAAGCAAAAAAAAGCAATAGGCATAGGTTTGAGCCTTTAAACACCCTCATTCTGTTTTTTTTTTTTTCCCAAAAGCAACCCGCATCATGACTTTATCATGTAAAAAAAATGGTGCACCATCTGATCTGAATGCGTCATGCATCCCTTTTTTTTCCCTCTGCTAATTTGCTTAATCTGTAAGGAGAGGGACATGGGAATAGATAAAAAAAAGCAACCACAACAGTAACATCAAATCTGCACAGTGATTATTCCTCACATACGGTGAGAAGCAGATTGAACGAGATAGAGAGATAGGAGAGAGAGAGAGAGAGAGAGAGTAAGAGAGGGGGGAGATCTGAATTTTGAATTTCAGATTGAGGCTTGACATTTCAAAACGATGTGACGAGATCACCTGTTTAAATACAACATCGTCACCCTGCCAGTCCTCCCCAGTTACCCTTAGACTTATCTCCAGACCTGACTACTGTGAATTGCTTTTTTATTTATTTAAACATTTGATTCTTTTTCCATAGTTTACAAAAGAAATAAGATAGCTTCTTGTATTTTATTTCCCACTCTTGCATTTCAACATATTTTACACAGACTTGTCTCATTTCATTTTTTAACCCATTTAGATTTTTGATACCACAATGAAAAAAAAGCATGTTTTCATCAATGTCCTCATTAGCTTTAAATCTTCTGTAGTAGAAAGACATATTAAAGCTCAAATATCCAAGCTTCACAACTTGACCTTGATTAGTCCCTGTATTCCTCAAAGCTTCTCACTCTTGCTTGTAAACCAGTCCCAAAACCAGGTCCATCAAAACCCACTGAAGCCTTTTATATTAGCAGTAAATCCTTGGCCTTGTCCCATTTTTTTCCAAATGTGCCATCAAGCATCCTTGAGAAAGCAGCACAGTGTGATGCAGTGTAAAAGCATGTCCCATGTACATTGATCCAACAAAATTTGTGATTGCAAGATATCCAGCAGCCAGACTGTCACACCTCACACTCCCGAGATGCCTGTTGCTGGCAAGTGCAGGATCCGAATTCATTGATGATGACGAGGGCCCCCTCGATATGATTAGGCTTGTAGTCAACATAGTATTCAGGAGTGGACATGGTGGCCATCTGCTGCATGGTCTGCTTTTGCTTCTGCTTGCGTCGCTGGTTGCTGAAGCACTGTCTCATCTGCCTCACGCCAGCTGGGAAACACTTCCAAGACACATAGAGCATGAGCACTACAATCAGGAATGAGAAGATGAGTGCCATGGTGCCTGTCACTACCTTGTGGATCTGCATGGTGCTCTCCAGGTCATCAGTGGCCGCAGTCACTGTGAAGGAATTGGTCACCACCTCACCACCCTCCATGTCTTGCAAATCATATGGTGTCCTGGTGGGACCTTTAAAAATGGAGCCTCGGGCCAGGTCTCTAGTGGCCGTGTAGGTCTGAGTGGTGGCCTCGATGCCATCCTCGCATAGCTGGAAGGCATAGACGGCATCCAGGATGTCCTCGCCTTGGGCCATGTCCGGGCTGGCACACTGCAAGGCACTGTCACGTTGACCCTGGAAGCTGCTCAGCCAGGAGGCCAGGGCACAGACATTGCGGCTGCATTCCCATGCATTCCCGGACAAGGTGATACTGCCCAGGGATGTCCAGGAGCCCAGAATGCGCTGGTCCACATATGTCAGCTTATTAGAGTCCAGCATAAGCTCCTTGAGGTTGGGCACACTCTCAAAGACATGCGGCTCAATGTATTCAATCTCATTGTTTGAGAAATCGATCTTTTCCAGGAAGTGCCAGGTCCAGTCCAGGGTGCTGACCACAATGGTGGCTTTGTTATTACGCATGTAGAGTGTGCGCAGAGAGATGAGGCGGGGAAAGTGGGCCAGGTTGATTTTCACCAGCTCGTTGTGCTCCAGATGCAGCTCAGTCAGCTTAAAAAGACCAGCGAATGAGTTTCGGGCCAGGCTCTGTAGCTGGTTGTAGCCCAAATCCAGAAACTGCATGCTCCTGCAGTCCTGGAAGATCCGTACGGGCACAAATTTCAGGGCGTTGTATCGTAAATGCAAATTAGTAAGCTTCCTAAGCCCATGAAAAAGGTCTGGCTCCAGGGACTGCAGTCTGTTGTAGGATAAATCCAAGATGCGCAGATTGGGTAGGGGTCTGAAGGTTCCATTAGACAAGCTCTCTATCCGATTGGTGCTCAGGTCCAATTCTTTAATCCTCCGCAGCCTCTCGAAAGCGCTCTCCTCCACGTATTCGATGTTGTTATGATCCAAGTATAGCCAGGTGAGCTGCGACAGGCCGACAAAGTGCCCCTCACGCAGCTCCGATATGTTGTTCTCCCGCAGAGACAAGCCGGTGGCGCTGCTCAGGTTGTGGGGAATGTCTGTCAAGTTGAGTCCCTCACAGTAGAGGAGCTTGCTGTCGCAGCGGCAAAGCCTTGGACAGCTCCCCCCCACCAGGGGAACCATTTTCAGAAGGATGCCCAGAGAGCACAGTAACAACCCGGGGGGCTTTCTTAGCGTCCACTTTAAATACAGACCAATTAGAAGGAAATCCATTAGCATGAATATCCTGCAGTGTCTCGAAGAAGAAGTTCATTGAATCTTTTAGATTTGTCTCATTTTGAGCAGCATGATTTTTTTTCTCTTTTTGTTTATGTGGTTTGGGTGATGGTGATTTGTTACTCAAAGTGAAAGAAAATCTGGCCAAACAGAAAAGAAAAGAGTCAACAGGGGGAAACGGCAAGTCACCTTAATCATGTTAGATTGGGAAGCAAAAGGAGAGACAGCCGAGGGTGAAAAAGCATTCTTCCTAAATCACATAAAACAGGATTCCTACTCACCCCTTTTCCAGAGGCTGACAACCTCTATTCAGCTGCTCCCTTTGTGCCTGCAATAATTAGGTGTGAATATAAAAAAGATCCCAGTGTGGTACAAATGCAGCCTCCCCCCTCCTTTTCAGCAGCTACCAGAATCTGGCAGACTTACAATGTCTTAGTTCTCCTCGCGTGAAAGAGCCAGAAAGAGAAGGAATCCAAGTGGCATTCAGTGCACTCGCAGGAAATGCAAGCTGCCCAGACTGCATGCATGAGCACGGTCCTCCCTCTCCTGCTTCTCTGCAGTGACTGCTGCGCTGATTAGAGCGAGATGAGAGGATGAAAAAAAAACAGACACACACGTTCACAAGAGGGGGAAGTCAAAACAGAAGTCTTTTTTTCCTCCCCTGTATTTTTTGTGCAACTGATTCTCTTGAAGTGTCGATGCAAATTAAAGTCCGTTACTTGAAGCTGTCGGTAAGCTGCATGGCTCGTATCCATTCGGACCGGTCATCATTCTCTCGGTGGACAGCTCCTCAGAAATAAGCGCTCATCTGAAATGAATGCTAGTTGCTCTGGCATTTTTCTTTCTCTCTTTCTTTTTTTCCTGTTTTTTTGTTTTAATTTTGGTAGTCCAATGTCCTGTCAGCCCGGTTTCCAGTGAGCCCTCTTTTGAGAGTCGCTCATTTTGTGTAGGCTGAGGAAAAGGCTGTTGCTGAGCGGAGATGCTGAAGCATAGAGGCTGAAAGGCAGGGCTGGTTTGTGGAGAGAAAAGAGAGAGAGAGAGAAAAGAGAACGAGAGAAAGAGAGAGAGAGAGAGAGAGAGAGGGAGGGAGAGAGGAAGAGAAAGAGAGAGAGAAAAAGAGAGGAGCTGGAGCCCTTGCAGCAGAGTAGTGCAATGCCAGTGCATGCAGAAACACCTTCTGTTCACTAAGTGTCGTGAGCCACTCACAATTCAGCCGAGCTCTCTCGCTTTCCTCCACTCTCTCTCTCTCTCTCTCTCTTTCTCTCTCTCTCTCTCCCTCTCTCTCTCACTTGCTCACTCCTCCTCCTCCCGCTCATGCTATTCTGTTCCACTCTTTTTTTCCCCTCTGCTCTTTCCATCTCTCTCTTGCTTGATTTCTCACAGTGTCTGGTACATTTTCATATTCAAAAGGGTTTGGGATTCGACTAGGGTACTTTAAACGTAACAAACGGCTGAATCCAACACCCCCGCACACACTCCCTTCCCTTCTTCCTTCTTCCCATCGCCCCATCTCTCTGTCTTTCACTGTCTTCATCTCTCCTCCCACCCGCTTCTCTCTAATGAAGTGAAACAAGCCATATATCTGCCTCTCCTTTTTTGGTTTTATTCAATCCCATTTGCTCATTTTTTTTGCTCAGCCATCTAATGAAATTGTGTTCTGCATCCGTTCCCTGCAGCATGGACACACCAAAATGTTCATATGCAAAAATAAAAACACATCACAGCTAGTGTTTATTCCTTCTTCTCCTTTTAAAGCTTGCAGTTGTCTTATGTTATGCACAATGTTCTGAACTTCATGGTCGATGATTTGAGCTTGCATGGCCTGTTTTTCCTCGCCAAGCGTAAGTTTTGACACTTGGCTGACTCAGGCCAGCCTTGACACAGACGTGGAACATAACCGTTTAGAAAGATGAATGGACTTTCCAAGCATACTGTCGGGTCACTAGTGCTACCTTTGATGATCGTTAGCTCATTCGAAAAAAAAATGGGCGCAAGCACAATGGCTATGGTAAAAGCAAAAACATCCAACATGTCAGGACAGTTTAGAGCACTACAGTAGTCTGTCTCCAAGTGTCCTGCCCCTTGGAAACCACTACATTTGCATTTCATATTGTACGTCTTGCCTTGTTGACCACGGCAGTTTGAAGCCCTGGTGTTTGGACAATATGCAGATATCATCTGTTGCCACTTAAGGTGCAGTAAATAAATATTCCACTCAGGACCTCAGGCCCTGGTGCTCCTCAGATCTCTGATAGGCCACCACAGCTTTGTCATTTCATTCTGATTAATTTTCAAGGACAATCAACTGTGAAACTCCCTGTGCATGAAGCGACCATGCGTGTGTTTGGCTGCCTCACTTCCGATGCTTGCCATAATGTTAGCGTCAACCCCCTTCCCTGCTTAGCATGCTGTGAAATAGCAGTTAATCAGACAGTCAGAGACGAGCGAGACATTTTGGGGGGTGGGGGTGGGGGTGGGGGTGGGGTCATTTAACATTCTCTCATGCTACCTGCTAATCGCTTCACTGCTCTAGCACCACTAACAGGAAAACAGAAAAAGGTTTATCCATATTCCTGTCTTACAATGTGTCAGAAGTTGTTTTAATCTACTTAGTACTTTTAGCTAGATCTTGTTTCTGATTGGTTAAAAGGTATTGATTCATTTTCTATAACTTTTTCTAATACATTATCATCACTATACTGATAGCTCACTCACAGGGACACTCCACATGAACGGATGAAATAAATGTATGTAATTGTTGATATCGTCGCAAATTTCCTTTTCTGTTCCTTTTATTTCAAGGAGTCTCCAGTGTTAAATATATTAAATATATACGTTAAAAGGTAAACCATAAGATAAACAGTATGATGTGTTATTCTTTAATAAAGAAATGTAATCATTAGAAAATTGCTGTGGTATAACCAGAACAAAACACTTTGTGATGGTAACAGTAACTCTGTTGTTGATTTTTTTACTGTAACAGCACCACACACAAGTGTTATATTGTTTACTTATTAACCAACATGGCACATTAAGTAAAAAAAAAAGGCCAGTATAAATATATTCCTACAAACACACTAATTAGTTTGACCCCTTTTTTTTTTTTTATTTTAATTTTGATTATAGCTTCAGTGAATTCTGTTATTGCATATTGGAGAAAATAATCTCAATCGGAATAATTTTAGATACCGCGAATTCAAATTGTGCAACCGTTCCAAGTGTTTCCTCTCACAAGTTGGCATCAGATTCAGCAGTAAATGATGGAAGCAATTATTTCTGAACCTTCAATTAGTGCTGTTTTATAACAGTGGCTTGGGCTCTGGAAGTGAACCAAGTGACATGATGAATTTCTTTGAGAAAAAAATGTCAATATTGTGACCGTGATTGGCTAATGTGTGTTCACAGCATGCCTGAGGTACTTTCTGTATCTATTTGTCTGTGGAAAAAATAAAACGGGTCATCAGGAAAAGGTACCTAAACCAAATGGTACCAAACAAAGTGCTGTATTCACTTGCTCACATTATTAAGAAAGATTTGGTAAAATTGGGAATGTAAAACTGTTTCACTGGACTAACTATCGAGGCTTTGACTTTTACAATGTAATTTAAGATATTTTGATAAGCACACCTTCTATACTGTGTATTTAAATGTGGATTTTTTTTCCCTGTTGGAAAAAAGTAGCACATTCAGCTAGAGTATGCTAGCTCTCTAGCTATCTAGCAATACTGACTTTACCAGCAGGCTTGGGTAGTCAGTCTGAATGGACTAATCTCCCTAAACCAATAAATGCTGCTTTATTCTTGTTAGTGCTGGTCTGGTGAAATTAATACTGGTTCCAGCTTACTTAAACTAGTTTATTCTGGTCAGGGCTGGTTGGGTCTTCCATGCTAGTTTCAACTCACTTTAGCTGGTTTATTCAGTTAGATCGTGTCTAAAGAAATTGATGCCGGTTCCAGCTTGCTGAAGCTGGTTTATACTGGCTAGTACTTGTCTGATTAATTTAATGCTAGTCCCAGCTTGCTGAAGCTGGTTTATACTGGCTTGTACTTGTCTGATTAATTTAATGCTAGTCCCAGCTTGCTGAAGCTGGTTTATACTGGCTTGTACTTGTCTGATTAATTTAATGCTAGTCCCAGCTTGCTGATGCTGGTTTATCTGGTTAGCACAGGCCTGTTTTCAGCTTGCTTATAGTGCTGACCAATTAATACTGGTCTCAACTGGTTTACTCTGGATTAATAATAATATTTTTTTTATTAATCTGTTTAGTGCTGGTCTCATAAAATTCTTTAGTATTCAGTTAGCTCTCTGACCAGATAAACCAGCACCAGACCATCACAAATGATTTTTTTTTACTTGTTAGCCATGCCAGTTTCAGCAAGTTTATACTGGTTAAGAAAAAAGTGTTTCTCAAGGGTTCTTTGGATGGTTAATGGTTGTAACTTTGGAAATGGGTTCTATATGGAGTCTACGCAGGACCTTTAAGGGTTTTGTGTTCGGGTTTCTGTTACTGTGGTTTGTGCTGGCTTAGTGCTGGTTTAGCTGGTCAAGCAGTAGATGATGCTAATTGGTTATTGACTACCTGAACCACGGGGGTAGCTGATTTTTGCTGCTTGCAATTAGAGCACATTATCCTGGTCGTGTTGCTGACTAGATATACCTTTTTTTTCCACCAAGACTTCCCTAATCTATAGCCATAGATACATTTAGTTTCACACCTTAAATGCTCAGCAGAGTTTTGACAGAGAATGGATGAATTGTGCAGCAGAGTCAGTAGAGCAGAAAAAAGAAAGCTATCCTGAGTACTGACCATCTATGTGTGATCCATCTCTCTTCTGCCTCTCCCCATCTCTCTTTAGCCATAATTAATGGGTGCACCATCAGCTAATGACTTGGTACCCTGTAATGACTTGACACAGCGTACAGGAGATGGGAGTATCCAGGCCATTAGTTTTACAGACTTTTAAGAGCTTTGGCAGTGGTGATTTTCAACCAGAGCGTTCAGTCCTGTTACTGTGCGATGGCCATGGATAGTGGTCAGGAGAAAAAGATGACCTTGACTCTTTTATTTTTATTAATTTTATTCTCACTATTGAGGTCATGAAGGGCGTTTAGATTCAGTCATAAAATAAGTAGAAGCAGCGGATTCGGTGATATCACTGAGGAGATTGCTTCTAATTTGAATGGCTCGCTAATTTCAAAAGAAATTTATTTAAGGCAAAATTAAAGGATAAAAAATGTTATACTCTCTCATAAAATTAAATTGGAGGCTATGGTGTAAATCAGTTGACTATGATGAAAGGCAGAACAAATTAAAACAACCTGGCTTATATCATCTCTGTTGTACTGTTAATAAAACTGAATCGATTCAGGGAGCAGTGTGACTCATAGGAGCTACAAAGCTGATACTGGGACAGCGAAAGTTATGCTATCAGTACATTGCACAATTATGTGCTAAATAATTATACCTATATTGTCCACCTCAGGCTTTTTGCTATGCTGAGACAAGTATTTAAAGAAGCACATTATAAACATAATCCATCTTCATTTGCATTACAAATAGGTCTTATATGCACATCACTGGCTAGACCAATAAACATAAACTAGACAACGCAGGGGGCATGAAATTATTCAGATTATTAATTAAGGATGTACTCTGTTTACTCCGGAATATACTTAATCAATACCTTATTATGCTCTCTATAATGCTTTCTGCAACATTAGGTTTTTAACCATGTTACCCTGCTCAATGTGGTTACTGTGGCTCTGCTGATTAGCGAATCTCATTCACGGCCTATTGCACAGTTAGCAAAACACAGCCTAGCCATCCGTACCATCATTTTGTCCTGACATTCTAATAGACGCCTGATTTAACCAAGCCTGATCAGTCCTAAAATGGCCGTGATTTTCCAGAAATGAGATAGGGAATTATTTACAAAAGGATCCCTGCACATGATGCAGTCATGATTTGGAATATAAGCAGAACAAGAACAGACCAAGAACTGAGCCATGGGGAACTCTTGTAGTGAGACTTCATTTACATGCTTGCTCCAAAAATCTTGAATGCTAGCTTGCTCGAAGTCAGCAGTATCTAGTGTATAAGGGTTAAATCAAGCATCAAGCACTGACATTTATCGAAACAGCTACGGTGACCAGGGCTGTAACCAGGATCAACATTTTAGTCTACAATCTATGTTATCAAGCTATTGTAAATCAGAAACTCATCAACATCATTTCCTCAAACCCCTGTTTACTGTAAAACCCCAAACTGATCTGAGGTCATTTGGGAATCAGTCACCAATGCTGGTTGGGTAATGTTGGAATGCACTTTTTGTTTGCATAGTAAAGTACATCCTGCCAGCAGATTGCCAGGACATCACTGTTTCCAAACTGCATTTGGCAACTACATGAGAAGTAACAAAAATCAAACCTCCTGAAACTACAGACGTCCAGACCTCTCTGTCCTCATAGCTTGTTATGGCCATGATGCTGACTGGAAATAAAGCTATGTTAACAATGTAGCAGCAGTTTAATGCCTGAGGTCCCCTCTTACTCTCAAGATACTGCTTCTGGGTCTTTGGAAGTGTTCAATTATCTTAAGCCATTATACAAAACATCTTTATGATGGTTTGATTTGCCAGTTCTTAGTTTAGTCCCTTCTGGAAAAGTAGAACTGAAAACCCCATTACAGCCTAATTCCCATTTTTTTCACATCTAGAAGGTGGTGACATATTGATTCAGTTTTCTCAGCAAGACCATTTCCAATGAATTGGTCCTGGGTGAGAGTGAGGTTTATGGTTTTGACGTTATTCTCACAAGAAACACAACAGTGTGAAGCCATTTCCCCAATTCTCTTTAATTAGAATCCAGCAATTGATGTTAATGGGACTTTTCAAAGGACTTGTACAGAGTTCATGTTGTGATTCCAGTTGTGACTCCATAGCTTCCTGCTGGAGTAATAACAACTGCTAGTGTGTGTTATGAACTCTCAGGGAAAAAAAAAAAGTAGAACTAAATTGTACCTATCCTTGTTGCTGGTACCCTCGATGGTACATCTTTTGTACTTTTAATATGTGTCTTTCACCAGGAAATGTGGATATAGTGTAGTACTTTAAGGTACATAAATGGACCATAATTAGTTTTAAAGCTTTAAAGGTACACTGTATACACTTTTTTAGGTAAAAGCTATAAAAGATGTACACTGGAGGATACTACAATTTGCCAAGTATTACAGTGTTGTATTAATTAAAGAACAGCACATCGTACTCTTAGTTACATGTTACATGTTTGTTCCTTTTATCACGTTTGTTACTCAACATCCTCTCGTTTGTCTGTCTTGAAGTTAATTAACACAAAAAAGCAAAGCATGGACTCCTCTGTCCTGAAGATGTCACAGAACTTAAAGTTACTGTTTTCCCTCTAAGCACTGACACTGGAGACTCCTTCCTTAAATGTTAGATTTTAACTTTATCGTGCAAGTCCGTAAGTAATGAGCTGTTACTATAGAAATGATAATGCAGGGGTGATGTGTGTGCAGGTGTGTGTGCAGGTTTTCATTCCAATCAAGCAGGAGCCACACCTGAGTCTATTGAAATCCAAGATCAACTGATTAAAGAGGTGGAGTCAGGTGTGGCTCCTGCTTGATTGGAATGAAAACCTGCACACACACTGGCCCTTTGTGGATAAGATTGGACACCTCAGTGATAATGTATTAAAATGAGTCCGTTATTATAAACCAGTGATTTCTTTTAGATGCACTACTCTCAGAGCTGCTGTTATAGAAAATGAATCACCTTCTGTCCAATCAGAATCCAGAATTCAACATCACTCTGGTATATATAAGATTATAGTGAAGACTATCATAGTTTACTCAAGCTATAATCACCATTTTCATTTTCTTTTCTCCACAATATGGTCTGGAATTGTTTTCTGCTATGATATTTTCTAGATCTTGAAGAATTTTGTAACTTGTTTCAATTTTCTAAGAGCAATGAGAGATTGATTTTGAGTAGTGGTTGACAGAGAGATTAAATAAAAAATAAATAAATAAAAACATCCGATAACGACTTTGGAGCAGAGTGTACATATCTGTAGAATTACCAGTTCCTAGACAAAATATTGAAGACATCAATAATAGCAGAGAAATTAATCCTCAAGCATTGTAAGTGCTTATATTGAATGTGTCATTATGTTTTAGTGATATTAGTGAATCGTCTGGTCTGAAACATTTTTTATGTTGTATTTGCTGTAGTTTATTTGAGTTTCAGTTCCTCCCAAGGATATTATCTCCCCTTTCTAACACTTATAAAAAAACAAAGGATGCAGTCTGTATGATCGGAAAGTTGAATAATGGTGACAACTGAACAACCGATGCTACCAGATTTATAAGCAAATTATCCTCAGATGTTAGGTTTACATCAACATAATTTAGCCTGTGAAAATGTATCCAATGTCTCTTGATGCAGGATCTCTTGGGACGATGCGTTATAGACATTAACATCATTATGCTTTCACTCGTCATTACCATTAGATCCTCCAGGCGATGTCATTGTCACTTATTATCCTAATCGTTACGGGCCACAGGATGGCACCCATGACCACCTCGTCATGTATGCAAGTTGACGTGGGGACATGACTGTTGATAATTAGCACTATTGCTGATTACAGATCTATTATTCAAATGGTCTGTTGAATAATGGAAGGTCTAAACAGAGATTTGTCAGTAGGGACTAATGGCTAATTGACCAATCCTACAGAAAGGCAGGGCATCAATTACAACTCCAAAGAGAATTCTGCCACAAGAATGGAGGATGCAGGGGAGATCGTAGCATGCTGGGTCAGACATCTTCCAGCATGGGGCACTAGGTTTCTCAGAGGCATTGGACTTCTACAGATGAAACCCACTGGGGAAAGGAAATGAGGGTCTTTTCATAATTGTACACTTTTGCAGTCCTGGTACTATGAGTTCTGAGAGTTTGGTACGAGTATGGTTGAGTGTGAAAGTTGCTTTTGAATCTGGTGCAGTCCTGGAAGCTGATCTCTGGTCCAACTGAATAGTTCCTCAGGTTTCTTTTAGTGAACTCTGGTGTGGAATGTATCATGACCCTGGACAGTGTTACTTAATGGTAGGGATAGTAATATGGAGTGATGGCTCAGCTTGTAGGGATCTGGACTACTCATCAGAAAGTAGTGAGTTTGAATCCCTGTATGGCCGAGGTGTAATTATTGGGTCCTTGAGCAAGGCCTTTAACTCTTGGACAGCTCGCTTTGTTCTCGATCTCAATTGTAGGTCATTTTGGAAAGAAACATCAGCCAAATGAGAAAATGTAAATCTAATATTGTGAAGATGGAATTCGTTCTGGATATGTATTTAAGCAAGCAGATTCACTTGAGTGGTTTCAAGTCAAGTACTGACCAGTGTTGAGCAAAAAATAACATTTAAATTAAAATAATAACTTATTAATAAGAATAATCAGACATGGTGGTACAGCAGGTAACATTTAATACTGGGCTTGGGATACTGTCTGTAAGGAATTTTGCTGGTCCTCTCTATGGCCATGTGGGTTTCCTCCAGGTTCTCCGATCTCCTCCCATGTCCCAAAAAAACATACCGTTAGGTGGATTAGCTATGCTAAATTGTCCCTAGGTGTGAATGTGCATGCTGCCCATTCAGAGTGTATTTCCACTCTATGCCCAATGTTCCCAGGATAGACTCTGGATCTACTTCAACCTTGATCAGGATAAAGCACTTACTGAAGATGAATGAAAAATTGATCCTGGATAGTATTATACAGAATTTCAGCCAAGTGTGAAAACACTATAAGGCAAACACCTGGGAAAAAGAAGAGACAGAAAATGTTACTTTTGTGATGTACAAAATATTGGATTGATATGGATTGGCATCATGCTGAGAAGCAGCCAAATGCTATTTCTTTATCTTATATAACAATCACTAATCAATCTCAAAATAAAGACTACTGCCAAGCAAATGCTTAGCCAGCATAAACAAAGTCTAATATTAAACAGTTGAATCTATGAGCAGACATGGTAACATACACCCATCAAAGCAGGAGAATACTTCATTATTAAAAGACAATGCCTCACACACAATGTGTGAAGGGCCAGGCTACTGTATATGCGCATTAAACTAGCTCTCTCCTTGGTGAACGTACGATACTGGAAGCTTCACTAAGCTTCTTCTAGGTATTAAATCAGAAAAAAAAAATCAATAAAGCTTCATCTCACTGGGTCAACCATTTGGTGACCCATGAAAGTTCTGTGGAGTGACTGGTGCTGAGAGTGTGTTCACGCAAGTGTAAATATGATACAAAGTTGTGTATGGGTGTACAAACATCTTTGTCATGCTTCAAATGGCAGACTGGTTTTAGTGAGAATAGAGTGGGCCAAATCTGTTAGTTAGTTTAATGGGCCTCATTTATCATGCTGTATATGGACATTTATCAATATATGCACATGAGTATGAAGATCAGTGAAGTCAAATGCAAAGTGAACATTTACATTTTAAATTAGATGTAAGATTTGTGATCTGGTTTTGTACTTGTAAGATGATATCATATCTTATATACTTATGAAATTACTTAACAAGCTTGCTGATTTTGGTTCTATGTTTTACTTCCTGTACTGTAATATCCTTCATCTGGTCTTAAGTATTTTCTGATTGGAGTACCTTCCTTCAGATTCACAACTTTATCTGAACTCTAGAAAGGTTTTCCAATCAGGGAACTCTGTGATGCATTGTGTTTAGTGGAAATAACATGTAATAAAGCAATCGCTGTGTGCACAATGGTTTGCATGGGTTTTCTCAGTGGCTTGAGAATAAAGCAGTAGAAATGGAGATGGTAAGGGATGATGGTTGTGGTGTTGTTTGTCTGTGTTCTGTTCCACAACAGCTGATCTGTTCCACAATAGCTGACCAATTTCCTATTTTCATTCCTGAAAAAGAAAAAAATAACATTCTTATTTCCATTGTGTAAGTCCTTAGGTCTATAGACAGATGACAAATTAATGGAAGAACCAAAGTAAAGGATTCTAATAAGGTGTTGGGCAAAGATGCAGCACCAGAACATCTTCAGTGCACCTTGGCATAGATTTCTGGAACTGTACAGGACTGATGAATACTATTCTTTCGAAAAATATTTCCTTACTTTGTATTACTGATGGTCATGGAGAGTACTGTCGCTCCAAAACAAGCACTTATGCCTAGTAAAGCTGTCTTTAATCTTGAAATCTCCCATATGGTCAATTGGGTTGAGATCTGGTGACTGTAAAGGCCATAACATATGATTTACGTAATTTTCATACTGATCAAACCATTCACTGAACCCTCGTGCCCTGTAGATGGGGTCAACCTGGAGGAGACCATGCCCATTATGATGGAAATGATTTTATTGTAGGATAAAGATGTTCAGTCAGGAGAACTGGTGACAAGTCTCTCTAAGGGGGCAAGTAGAGGCAAACCATGCTAGCAAAAATAAATAAATGCCCCCACAGCATAACAGCAACAGAGTCACTGTTTTTTCACAGTTTTTTTTTATCTTTAATTTGTCACCTATCTGTGTAACGCACAAACACATACTCACCTGTCTGTTTTTTTTTCTTTTTCACACACGTAGGCCCACAGACATATATAGAATCTGGCAGCTTCAACATGTCTCACCTTATTTCCATAACTACCTCTAGACCTTAATTTAAAAGTCATGCTCTCAGATCATGTTTTAAGTGAAGTATATTTAGCTGCACTTTTCACACACTTATACTAACACACTTACCTGGAGCGTTTAGCCAAGTAGAATAAAATGTAAAAAAAAAACAAAACAAAACAAAAAAAAACACTGTTCATTTGAGCCAGTTGTAGCAATCGTTTATTTTGCCTAAAATAGAGATTTGCAAAGCTTCAGTAAGCTTCTTGACTGGTGACAAGCCAAGTTGTTTCTTTTATTCATCGTATTGCCTGTGGTAAGAAGCTGAAGAGTAAGTGCAAGGGATTTGTGGGACTGCCAGCACTGTTGTTAGAGGGACTTTCTAAAACCTGATTAGACCCAAATAAACACCTACTATTTGCTTTTTAAAGAGAATGAAGCAGATTGATAAGGCAGTTGTTCACTTGGTAGCTTCTGCTGAACCTGTATATACTGCTAACTGGTGTCATGAAATTATATTTAAAAGGGGTTAAAAGCAATGCAGAAACACACTGTTTAGTGCTCCCTGTTAAAGCAAGAACAGGTGTTCACTTTGGCGTTCTCCTGCCAATCCATTTTGCACCACTCCCACACCAGGTTCATGCCAAGAACCTGGCCGACTCAGCTGTGCGCCGGCCAGCTTTGGGCCAGTTTGGACAGCTTCTAATGAGTATGGAACTACTCAAACCTTGCCAAGCAAGCCTTTGACGTGGCTTATTCAGATGACACATTACAGTCACTCCTATGTCCTTTCTGTTTTAGGCCATTTGATGTGTCTATCACAATCTCAAAACACCACTGCACTATTGTGGGTGTGTTTGTATACGAGAAATGACAAACATGCAGTCCAATTGCTTTGAACACTCAGTAATGAGACTGCTGCAAGATTGCAAAATGCCTTTGAGGTACTGTATCTCCAAACAAAAGCCAAGCAATACTGATGAAACATAACCAGTAACCATGAATGTTTGATTAGTTTCCATATCTAATATGTTCTGTTGTTTGAACTGGAAGATGCAATGGTTAATTTGCATCAAACCTGATTGTGGGCTGTTTTGGGGATTTTACTGGGTCAACTTTGCAATTGCATTAATATTATTGTGAAATTAAAATACTAATTACAGATTGGGTGGTGTAGAGGGTAGCATTGATGCTCCAGGATACTTGTTTGTTCCTGAGCCTGGGTTACTGTCTGTGTGGAGTTTCGCATATTCTCCCTGTGTCCATGTGGGTTTTCTCCAGGCTCTCTGGTTTCATCCAACTTCCCAAAAACATGCCAGTATTTGGATTGCTGGCTCCAAATTTCTCCTAGGCGTGAATGTGTGTGTGCATGATGACCAGGGTGTATTCCCACCTTACATCCAGTGTTCCTGGGATAAGCTTTGGATTCAACAGGACCCTGACACACTCTCAAAGAGATGATGACTTGTTGGGCTAGTTTCATGAGAAAGCTACATATAGCCCCCAGCCGTGATCTTAATAATGATAGATTTTTATTGCGTGAAGTTTTGTATGTACATGTGTGTTAACATTATTGGCTAAAGAAATGTGTTAATGTTGCCCCACCCATACATGTATGTTGGGCCTTTTTTGTTCGGTTGAAGACAGTCAACACTTAAAAGCTGTGATTTTGCTTTTAATAGTGACACACAAAATTATTATGGCTCATTATTTTCTGAACTATGGCTTTATTTTCCTCTCAGGAAGCTCCATTGTATGAAATTTCTCCTTTCTTGTTCTTTTCAAGAAGCCTTAGTGCAGATATGGGTGACATTTGTTATACAATTAAACAGCACAGACAACTTATTACAGGCAAATAATGACTACATCATTAAGTTTTGTTAGTCTGTTATCTTACACAATAGCTCTATCAATAATCAGCTTTCCAGTACAAGTGAGAAAATGTGTTTGAAAAGCAAAGGTTCAGGTAGTCTTTAGGTAAATATCGCCAGGCATAGTTGTCTAAATAGTAGAAACACAGAAATCCTAACTCTACTTAATATTTCTGACTTCACTGAGAATGTGTGTGTGTGTGTGTGTGTGTGTGAGTGTGAGAGAGAGAGAGAGAGAGAGTGAGAGAGGCAAAATAGCCTCTTTTCTTGTGCCCCAGTCAATGACAAGAAAAGCATTTCCGTGTTGTTATGTCCCTGTTGTCTTTTTTGACTTTATAATTAAATGTTCTATTTTCTCTTCCTGGCAAATCAAAGTCAGTTATGACTTTTCTCTTTGATGGCAACCACAATTCTATGTCTGTGTTTTGTTTGGGAAAAATGCGAGACTGGTGTGTCTTAGCATTATCATTCGATTAACTTCAGCAGCTCTGCAGCTTCTATTTAAGTGCTGCTGTCTCAGGTGGGGGCGAGGTTGATGGCCGTGGGGCTTTCTGCAGGCAGCCCTGGAATGAATGAGCGATCTTTAGCTGAAGAAGGTGTTGAGCTAATCTTTTATTGCTTTTTTTTTGACCAATCCACTTACGACACTCCTGCAATTGTGCTCTAATTTATTTGAATCATCCAACAAAAATGGCACAGTGGTATTACATAATATTACATCATACAACATTAATGATGCCTGGTATCAGTTAGGAAGTTAGTGATCTCTGCACCATGTGTCAGCCCTATCAGCGGAAAAGGACCAACTCAGGAGCACTACTGATGATGTTATGGTCCTGGAAGGTGTATCTGGGGTCATGGACAAATGATAACCTTATTAGCTGGACAGTTATTTAGGATTATATCCCTTTTCTTTGATGGACAGTGTAGAGGAGCGATGATACATTGTAGAAAACAACAGATGGGTTACAGTCAGTAAATGTCCATTTGCGAAGTGGTGGGTGGCAGGTGAACCTGATAAAACAGCAACTCTGTGTATATTTGAATTGGTAGTTCAATATTTAGACTTGTTTTAAATCTGTTGCTCAGCCACTGTATCTAAAACGTACTGCATAAACCAACACTGCATCCTTTTGAAATGACTCGTCAGCTTCCGAATGCGATTTGCCAGTCTTCGCTCCCGGCAGAATTACAGCTAAATGTGAGGAACTGCAGAGAAGTTTGGAGAAATGTACATTTCTTTGTCCAATAAAGAAGTCATTTTCAAAATGCAGAGCCCACATTCTTCTGGGCGCACAATGAAGTGCACACGGTCTGTAACGTCGGGAGCCTCTGTGCAAGTAATTTTGTTGTTTTGAGGGAAATGAACCATGTAGTACTGCTCATATTTCAGTCAGAATTTCACTTGGGCTATAAAACTCCCAGATGATTCTGTTAGAGAGAGAGAGAAAGGAGTGGCATGTTTTATTCATTAATATTAATGGGAAAGATCTGTATATTTTTGATGCAACACACAGCAAAGTCATAACTTATTATTGCTGTTTGAATGGGTTTTGAACTTTTTTCTACATGTGGTTTATTTTTTGTTTTTATTTATTTATTTATTTATCTTTTTAAATTGTTTCTATCCTTTATTCCGGAGATTGTTTTGTGTCTCCAATTTGAAGGTCTTATGCTGAAATATGGCATTAAATAGATATAAATGTTTTGTGCCAATTTCCTTTTTTTTTTTTTTTTTTAGATATTTTTGCTCAGACTTAATAGAGCTGTATGTAAATCTACAAAACTATTAATACTCCCATAGTTTAAACCATAGTTTCATCATAGGGAGTAGACCATACTCTCGTAGTTTCTGTTTTACCTCTTCCTTATTTTTTCCTCTTGTTTGTGTTGTTTTTCTTTCCTGTTTCACTTTCTTTATTTATTTTTTTGTTACCATTCCAGAGAATGCAGAACACTTTGTTGTGTATTTGTAATAGATCAAGTCTCTGATGGAGGCAAAGCACACTATCTCTCATACCAGGAGACTAACCGCACATCTTGGAGCCCTCACAAGCATACAAAATGCTTCACAGGCATACAAAGTCTCTTCCTATTTTCTGTCTTCCTGCTGAATTTTATTTTCATTACATTAGCAAAGCCATCATTGAATATTCTCCTCAAGCATAGGCAGGATAGCATGCTAAGGGCTACATCAATGTTTCTAATTCATCCGAGAAGCTTCTTCCAAATCTGAAACTCTGGCCAAAGTTGAGTGACTTACCCTCTGTCTTTTTTGTGCTCATTTTGAAAGTCAGACAGTGTGTCCCATGACCATGGCCATGGAAAGGACACAAATACAGGATTAAGCCTTTCAGCGGCTGGCATATGTCGTCACCCTGCATGTGTTTTACTAAGCCTGGGATCACTGTGTGTGTGTGTGTGTGTGTGTGAGCACAAGTGTGTCTGAAGAGCCCTCTTAACGCTGTACTAAAGTGGAGCTGCAGCTCATCTTAACATCCTGCTCCTGACACTAACTCTTGCCAAATGGCTGCAAATACAATTATATCAAATACACATGGATCCTGCTGTTACCCCAACAAAATCTTCACCATCGGGCAGTCGGAAGACAAAGAGAAATCAGATTTCCAGGAAATTTCAGTAAAATTACACAATCACAGGAAAATCCAGAGGTTAGATGCCTTGGTTTGGTTTGGTAGGCATTAAAAATACATTGTAAAGATGTTCAATGTGCACTGAAAATATGAGCCTGGCAGAGTGGCCAAGTGTAGAGAACAGTGAAATCAGATATATGGACTAAGCCCTACAATCCCGTAATGTTTATCAAATCTTACCCATTCTAACGATGATTATTAAATCATTACAGATTTAATCTGATTTGTGCAATCGGAGTACTTGTGATGACGTGTGAAAGAATCTGCAAAACAAGAAATGGGCAGTGATTTGAGCACAAATAATGAATCAGCCATGCCACATACATACAAGGAAATGTACCCTCATATACATCTAATTTGCATGAAACACGGCCCAATTTATGAGATGCTGCAGTTAGAAGGAAAGCATGCTCCAAGGAAAGAAGCAAACAGGAGGGTTAAAAATATGTAAAAAGGCATGAAGTGAGTTCTTATGCATTTTTATGAGTTCCTGCAGGTCTGGGTGGGTGAGGGTGGGGAATGTCCAGGAGCACGTTCAGGGCGTGTTCAGGGTTTCTGCAGGGGCGTGAGCGAACAGTCTGGGACTTTGTGGAAGCAACCAGACCTGCTCAATATTTATGAAAGCATGTGGACATGAGCTGATGGACATGGACAGAGTAGCTGCTGAATGAGATGTGGTCAAAGTACAGGTGAAGTCTGTGAGCCTTTTTGCAAGAGTATGGGGCTGCAGTCAGGGATTTTGTGGAAGCCACCAGAGATTGGTCAAAGTAACTTCTGGACAAGATAGGTGTGGTCAGAGGTGTCATGGATTTTGTAGAAGCTTCAAGGTGTGGTCAGATATCTACGGTGGGAGTGGTTAAAATAAATTCTGCAGGAGCAGATTGAGCATGGTCTAAGTTTCTGAAATCAATGGGGCCATCAGATGTGGTCAGTAGGAGCAGGCAGGTGTAGTCGGAGTTTCTGCGGGAGGAGGTTGGTGTGGTCAAAGTTTTAGAACAGCAGCAGAATTGTAAAAAATAGGCATCATTCAGCAGCATGATTGTAAATGCTCCACACAGTTATGAACGTAAAGACAGTCCAAACTACATTTATACCTTTCATTATTAAGCACTTGAGGTTGTGCTGAATTCTAAAAGAGCCTTTGAAACCGCTCTGCCTCTTGAACCATTAAAAAGTCATACCAGTGTGCGTGCTTGTGTGTGTGTGTGTGTGTGTGTGTGAGAGAGAGAGAGAGAGACAGAGAGAGGTTGAAAATGATTGAAAGAAATGAAGAGCTTGTAAAAAAGAGGCTGTGTAGTGTTAGCCACCCTCTTTCACTTACTCACTCTCTTAGGGATGGATCTGAGTGAGAGTTTGTGGGCGAGTGTGTGAGTTTGTGTGTAAAAAAGAGAGAAGTAGGAGACAAGAATCGATTCAGTTATGAAGTGCATGCTAATGTATTAACCCTAACACCCAGCTCCTCCTGAGTGTGTTTAAAGCAGCTCTGCTTAGAGAGAAGGATCCTGTTTATTCGGGCTAACTACAGAGCATCGATCAGTCTGTGGTTTTATACATCGATCACTTTTCATCTAGCGTCTCTGCTCATGATGTACAGACTGGAGTTTAGGTGAATTTTCACAAACAAAGGAGTTCACAAACGTATTGGGGCACCCAAGCCTAAATGAACATTACGAATTTTCCGTGACCCCAAGTCTCTGCATTTTGGTTTCTTCTCATTATGATGTAAATGTTTTGGCATATGTTTGTGTTTATTTTTGAATGATAACTTGTAGCAGTGATGTTAAAATGCAGCACTCCTACCTAAAATGTCTTATAGTTGGCAAGTCTATTACAGCTTAGATGCAAGTTTACCAGAGGTGCCATCAACATCTGGCTGGAAATTCCTCCCATGCTGCCACTTTCCATCTCCCCAGAGTCAGGAGGAGGAATAAAAGGAATAGGAATGAAATTCCCGTAGAGAAACGAGCCAGTGAAATAGGATCGGGTCTCCAGTTTTAAAAGTGCTGTTAGAAGCTTATGGGACCCTAGAGAGCTCCGGTCAGGGTGATCCCGGGTGGTGTGTGTGTGTGTGTGTGCACCACTAAGAGGTTGGGTGTGTATATTCATGTTTTTCACTCCTCGTGCCATGTGCCTCCTTCAACTGTGTTTTGAGTACAGCCGGAAATATCCTCATAATACAGCTAATGAACAAAACCACCAGAGATGATCATTTTACAAGTAACTAAAACTGCCTTGTAAGAGTAGTTTTAACAGCGCTGATGAATTCTCTATTCTGATTGGTCAGAAGGTGTTGATTAATTTTCTATAGCAGCAGCTCTGACAGTAGTGCAGCTGCAAATCACAGGTTTATATTAATGTACGTTCTGATACCTTATCGTTTCGAACATCTCTGATATAAACTTGAACTTTTATGGAAGGAGTCTCCGGTGTCAGTGTTTTGTAACGTCAAAGGTAAAGCTGTAAGTCTAGAGAATTTGCTTTGTGAAGGATTGAACCTTCAACTTAACTGTTATTAATTTAGCTGTTATTGCTGTCTCAGTAAACTTTGCTCATATGGGACATGGGACATTATGAACGCTGTCGTCATTCGTATGGTTGGAACATCCTTTAAAGCAACAATACAGTCCATGTCTGCCAGTGTTCGTTCTTATAATCTGAATATGATAGCTCTATAGCATCTTTATGTAGCGTTTAATGAGAGGCTGCCAAAGTGGCTCTTCCTGAGCATGACACTGCAGCAGCGGCTATCTTAATTACAATCTGACTTCTTATTATAGAGAGTGAACTTAGCATTCTCTCTCTCTCTCTCCCTCTCTCTCTCCTCTTTTGGATTTGATACTGCAGATGGCCCGTGTTCACACTCAAACTCTTGCTGCAACACTAAGCTGTAATTGTGCTTCATGTCATCTAATTGAATTGACAAGAAGCAGGAAATGATATCATTTAACACATTGATCTTAGAGGAGACATTGATCTGTCTCTTTCTCTGCCTCCCTCTCTCATGTTGTATCTCTCTCTCTGTGTATTTCTCTGTCTGTCTCTCTCTCTCTCTCTCTCATTCTGTCTATCTCTGTCTGTCTGTCTCTCACTTTCTCTCTCCTCTGTCTATCTTTCTCTCTGTCTGTTTCTCTCACTATAACTCTGTCTCTCTCTCTCTCTCTCTCTCTCTCTTTAACATGAGCAAAATAGCATGCGCAGTGTGTGTTTGCCTTAATGAATATGCAATCTGGGGTGTTTTTATGTAAAGGTGGGCGGAGTCAATGCAAATGGTTCACCTGCACTGTGTGTAAATTGATATGCCCGAAGGGTAGGTGTTAAATTTGTAACTTTCTAAAGAAACCCATGAAGCTGCTTTAACAACAAAGTTATACAGTTTAATAAATCTTAATAGAGTTTGTCAAATTTATGCCTTGGTATTTTAAAGTAAGGAAATTTCTATTTAACTGCAGTCTATGTACTATGTAGCTTATTTTCATATCTATATAGAATTCTATATTTCTGTTATTGTAGCTATAGAACGAGGAAATTGTATAAATATTATATCCATTTAATCATAGTACCAAGTTTTTAGCTTTTTCAATAAAAAGCTGCAAATGTGTTATGTATTCCTATCGTCATGACAACGTTTATTCCCATAAAGAGCTGTGGTTCATGCCCATGAACAAAAAGTACACTTCAAACAAGTAGTTGTATTTTTTCTGATTCGTTTTTCAGAGCCATCTCATTCATGCATAACATGCGAACTCCATTTAGAGTGAGACAGTAATGAAGCTGAGTGTGTTCCTGCTGAAAGCAAGCTTTTAGCCCGTCAGCTAAAATCGCAGTGATCATTATGTTGTATCTGCGTGTATGCTTATGCGTAAAAGAGTCATAGCGGGGTGAACCCTGGGCTCCCCGAGCATTCAGCTGAAGCGGTTAAAGGTGATGCTCAGTCTCAGAGCTTCCACCTGCTTAATCTGCTTTCTTATCATTCATATAGTTGGAGGTGAGAGAATTAGCAAAAAACAGCTAACGCTGCAGAATTACATAAAAAAATAAGAAATGGAACCAAAAAAGGAGCTATGGGGTTCTAGTTGTAGTTCATTTCCAGCGGTTTGATAATGATAAAATTAACTGCATCATCAGTATGATTCACAAGAACGCCATTGTTATGTTCAACATGTTTCTTCATCTGATGGAAAACGTCCCTCAGCAACTAGGATGAAAATCCCAGGCAAAATGAAAATAAATTATTAATTTTGACCAAATTAAAAACAAGTAATAACACTAATAATAAGGATTATACTAAAATAAGAAGGATTTACACACAAAAAAAATCTATTTCTTTTTTTTTCTTTCTGCAGTTATTGTGTAAAAAAGAATTTTGTTTGCTTGTTTGTTCATTTGTTTATCCATTTGTTTGTTTTCTTTAGAAAAAGAGTTTTTTAAGGCTTCATTAAGGCTTCATTGGATAATTAAAGGTTCTTAACGTTCAAAAATGGGTTCTACTTTGAGCTCTATTCTAGCAAAACACAGGGTTCTCTTTGTAAGATTTTTTTTGTTTGCTTGTTTGTTAGTTTTCACACTGATTACTGTCAAGCTACATTCTTTGTCCAGAACCAACCAACATGGATCTTCAAAATCCCACATGATTCTTATTGGCTCCTGATGATTTATGGAACTCTCTTATGGTTCTTCAAAGGAATGTTGGATAATTAAGACTTGTTATTTTCCTAAAAAAGGTATTAGGTGGAACTCTTTCTGATAGCAAACCACTTGTAGAATTCTGCATAGAACATCTCAGTGGAACAACAATGAGAGAATCCTTTTTTTTAAGAATATAGGTGGTATTGCATGCTCAAAAAATAAAATAAAATAATAACTAAAGATGAGGTTCTCATCTTTAAAATGGAGTAAGTCCTCTCATCGTTGTGCAGTTAGAGATCTAATTTGTAGACACTAAAAATCATCTAATCAGTTCGGTTCAGTTGGATTTGTAAAGCTCATCTCAGTGAAGCTCATCTCCAGGCTCTGGTCTTCACTCTGCTACTTCAGGCCTCACAGCGGTCACTAAATGATACATTAGCATTTGTCGTCAGATGCAGTGGGTTTTTTGGGGAGGTGTCTGCAATCGACATCTCTTTTCTTTTCTGTATCTCTTGATTTTCTTTCTCTGGTATTCAAAAGACAGATGGAGAGACAAAATATCAAAACAGAGTAAAGAAATCTCTTGAGTTGAAGTTCACTCCACAGAGTGAGAAGTGAGAGTGCTGATGAATAACCTGCCTCTGAGTTGATAAAGGAGAAGGAACACATCACCCTTTTCACTCTACAAAACAGGAAATGCTAATCAGACCAACTTTCATGTTTCATCACTAAAGCTAGTCATTTTATTGTCAAAGAAGGAAAGTTAGATTTATGATTTTTATTATGAAGCCTAGGTGCTGTGCAGAATCAACACTATAGCCTGTTATTATGCTGATTACAGAAGTGTTTAAAAGAGTACAAAAAAAAAAAAATCCAGAGGTGTACATTTTAGCTAACATAACTAGATATGTGTCAGATCCAGGCTACATGACCAGAAATGATCCCTATATCTTAAAACATGTCCTTTTATACTCCAAAGTCATGAATACTTTTGTAGATTAGATTATACACAGCCTTGGGTGTTAAAAAGGTGCTATATAAGTTAGACAAACACGCAATCAATAAGTAATCATCAATCAGTCCATCAATAAATAAATCCTTTATGTGATATTTACAAATTAATACTGATTTTGGACTGTCTTTCTGTAAAGGAAAATGTCTTTATTTATTTATTTATTCCGTCATTTACTCATTAATTTATTTATTTATGTAATAGAATAATTATTTATTTATTTATTTATTTATTTTGGCAGACTGAGTTTAATTAAATAGCTATTATTTATTTGTTTGTCCTTCATTCATTCATTCATTCATTCATTGATCTGTATCTCTTGTTTATTCGTGTATTCAGTGCAACACACTGCGGTGTGTATTTCCTGGTCAGAGGTCACACAGTCCTCTAATAGAGCACATGCACAACATCAGTACATGATGTTCAGTGTGTTTGTCATTGAAGACTGTTCCTGCTGGGATTCGACGCTTGAGACGTGTTAGAGAGCACACCCAGACACGGAGACACAGAGAGACCTGATGGTATTTATGCAGGATGTTGGTACAGACTGAAAATATTTCGCTTCAGGATTTAAAGATATTGCTTAAAGACTCCATTGTTTAAGACAGTGCAGGGTGCCAGTATTTTTATTTTAATGGTCTGTCTCTCTCACATCTTCCATCATCCACCGTTTCTGTCCTGATGTATAACAGTAATGTTTAAAGCTCAATAGCAATAAACACACTGGGAGTGAAATAAACCCCCCAGGCTTTCCAGCAAGAAACAAATAAGCGGAGAAGCGGCGACGGAGGTTGCTCCGTATTGCAGTGCGACACAGAACAATGCACAGAAACTCGATCACACTTCCATAACCAGAGAGGACGAGGATACTCAGTGTCTTAACAATAACACTATCGATTTAGTTCATCACATCATGGAGTGGAGAAATGAATCAATAATAGTCCTTCCATTTTGTTCATCTAACAGCAACAAAATGGCACAGTTTCAGCATCTCGGCAAACACAAGGCCACTTCCACTTCCACTTCTGCTGCCACTTCCGCTTTAACTTCTACTTCCACTGCCACTTCCACGTTCACTTCCTCTCCCAATCCCGCTTCTACTTCCACTTCTACTTCCGCTTCCTCTCCCACTTCTACTTCCTCTCCCACTTCTACTTCCACTGCCACTTCCACGTTCACTTCCTCTCCCACTTCTACTTCCTCTCCCACTTCCACTTCCACATTCACTTCCTCTCTCACTTCTACTTCCACTTGTACTTCCACTTCCACGTTCACTTCCTCTCCCACTCCCAATCCCGCTTCTACTTCCTCTCCCACTTCTACTTCCTCTCCCACTTCTACTTCCTCTCCCACTTCCACTTCCTCTCCCACTTCTACTTCCTCTCCCACTTCCACTTCCACATTCACTTCCTCTCTCACTTCTACTTCCACTTCTACTTCCACTTCCACGTTCACTTCCTCTCCCACTCCCAATCCCGCTTCTACTTCCACTTCTACTTCCACTGCCACTTCCACGTTCACTTCCTCTCCCACTCCCAATCCCGCTTCTACTTCCGCTTCTTCTTCCACTGCCACTTCCACGTTCACTTCCTCTCCCACTTCTACTTCCACTGCCACTTCCGCTTTAACTTCTACTTCCACTCCCGCCTCCGCTTCTACTTCCACTCCCATTTCTACTTCCACAGCTGAAGCTCTGTTTAAATCCAGCAGGATCAGATACGTATCAAACAGTGCTCTTTTAGCTGATCTGTCATTTATTAAACACCGTTAGTTCCTGTTGGAACAGGTATGAAAAATAAATAAATAAATAAATAACATCCAGCTGGAACTTTTGATATTAACAGTTATATGGGATTGTAAATGAATGTGTGGTAGAGTAAAGAGCTAGTTCTGGATTCATTTTATGTTTCTTCGTTAGTTTGTCTGTTTCTATAAAGGAAAACATGGCAGAATTATTATTTTTTTCTTTGTTCATTGCTCACTCATTTATTTATTTATTCATTCATTCATGTATTTATTCTTTATTTATTTAATTGTTTGTTTTTTTTAGATAATTTGTATCAAAACAATGCTATTATTTATTTGTTTATCCTTCATCTATTAATTATTCAGACTTTTATTCATTTATCTACTTGTTAATTTTTTCTTCATTTATTCCATTAAAAGTTCTTTTTGAAATTATTGATCTATCTATCTAAAAAAATGACAGATTATTTTCAGAAGCTTCAGAGTGATGAATCCTGTAGCAAACAGCATGCTAGCACACAGGCCATGTGAAATGGAGTAATAGCTGAAATGTTCTGTTTATTTCAGTCTGTTTTCTCTTCTTTTTTTTTTTTCCTCAGTGGTGATTCACTGCCTTGCTCCATTCATCTGTGTTTTCTAAATTGTACTTTTACTATCCCAATAACTGTGTGAGACCATGTGCGATTGCGTCCGCTGAGGTATTAATATCAATACTCGTACTGTCATCATTTCATGCTAGGTGAATCTCAAGGGCAGTTGCTTAGCAACATGGTCATCCATTCAGTCATTTGGCCGCTTGGCAGTTTTCTGCACACAGTTTTGGCATCTAATGCACCCCGGTGCTTCTGCAGATGTGTTTCAGTGAGCCACTGCGGTCAGTTTTCATTTTATTTATTTATTTTTTTGTTGCTTTCTGACAGTAATTATTTGACTGTTAGTATTTCAGTACGATGATGCCTGAAAGTGTTGAGTTTAATTATTTATTTATTTTGAAACGGTCCACTGTTGATTGAGCTATGTCACATCTCACTGGCTCCCTCTTTCACTCTCTTTCTCTCTCTCTCTCTCTCTCTCTCTCTCTCTCTACTGGCTATATTGTGAGAAATTAATGGCCACCTCTTATTTGTTCTTTATTGCAGTGCTACAAAGTCCTATGATGCTTTAAACGATGCCATCTAAACTGGAGAGTAAAGAAAAAAGCCGTCATGGCTAAAATTAATTCTTGCAATGTTCTGCTACTTTATGAAGCTCATCTGAAAAGTGAAACAAGATTTGTGGCTAATTAAACAATTGACTATCAGTCAGAAGGCTTCTAATGGAAATGGATTTAAAAGGAGACAGCACGGTTTATTGCTCAGGCGTTTTTATTGGCAAAAAATTGTCACATTACACCTTATTATAAATGTTCATTTTCAACATACATAGGTATGACATAGCAGTTAAACTTGACTTTATTATAGTTCACAATCTGCAAGTGTGGCCTAATTATTGCCCTGTAACACTATTTTAAAACCATGAAACTAAAGACTTAGAGTTCATAAGGCTACATAACACCTTCATACACCTTAAATGACATTAGACATAAACTTGCATAAATATTATTTCAGCAGACATCATAATAAATTGAGATTATGAAATGTCACTAGCAGTCTTTATGATGCTTTTATGAAGTTTGTTTTTTTTTTTTTTGTGAGTGTTATGTCCATGTGACATTACAATTGACAAAAAAAAAAAAAAACACCTGTTGGAATAAGCCTTAATAGATGTTTTTGTCAGTCATTATAAAGGACTAATGTAGGTGTCATGTGATCCGTGTGATTTTAAGATACCAGAAGTTATAAAGTTTGTTGTTATAACATTCAGACATAAGTCAACCTTATGCCAATACAAATTTATGTTAACTAACTTAGATTAGTCTTATGTCAACGTGACATCAAAAAATGTTGAAAGCAGGCTGACGTCTGTTGAAATAAGCCTTTATAAACGTTTATGTAAGTTTAAACCAGTCGTTGTGAAGTGCTTATGTAGGTGTGTTATGATCACTGTGAGTGCACTGAGATACAAAATCTGTTTTTATAAGGTTCTAACGTAAGTCAGTCATCTGTGCAAGCAAACGTAACACTAATCTAAATCGATTGATATAGGTCGACTTGACTGTAAAATTGCTGAAAGGACTTGGAAAAAGCATTTATAAAATGTTTATGTAGTTTTATGTCAGTTGAAATTAAGGGCTTATGTAGATGTTATGTATATAAGCCAGTCATTCCTGAAGTACATTATAATGTGCTGTGGTGTTTTAGCACCAGGCAGCCCATAAAGTGTTATAACCTTATGCCAACAAAAACCCGTCACTTACATGTTATGTCAAGTTGACATCAAAATGAACAAAAGAAGTTTGACGCCTGTTGGAATTAACCTTTATAAATGTTTATGTCAGTTCTTAAGAAGCACTTATGTAACCTGCCAATGTAACCCAACTTATGTCAACACAACGCTATATCAGCTGACTTAGCTTAGCATTATGTCAAACTGACATCAAAATTGTTGTATCGATCTTTATAAATGTTTATGTAGTTATATGTGATTCGATATTTAGGGCTTATATAGGTGTCATGTAGCCATATGAAGAGCATAAGAAAGTCATGCCAGAAGTGCACTATGATGGGTTATGAAGATTTACCGCAGGCTAGACCATAATGTGTTATAATGCAACCTTATGTCATAAAAAAAAAAAAAAATCTGTCAAGCGGACATTAAATTCTGGCTTTGATTTTTTTTTTACATACTAGAAATTGTTGTAAAAAAAAGTTGTAACTTTCTAATATATCTGCTTTATATGGCAGCACAACTCTATCAGCTGAGATAGATGAGTGGAATGTCAGCTTAAGATCAAAATTGTTAGGATAAGCATCTATAAATGCTTATGGATGTTTGTCGTTTGTTATGAAGGGCTTATGTAGGTGTCATGTATCCCTGTGAATGTAAGTGATTTTAATTTGTTTTGACATTTACTTTTCTGTTGTAGTTCTCTTTTTTCTTGTTCGCACTGATTTGCTGAAAGTACAGACAAAACTCATGGATGAAAAACAGAAAGCATTGAAATTTCTTTTCCAGCTCCAGCATTTTATATCCTTATAGCCTCCCTTTGAGTCTGTTTGTTTCATCCCACTTTGAGTGAAGCATTTGGCTGGTTCGGTCTAGCTGTCCATATTTAATGAGATGCCGTGTCGCTCCATGAGTGTGTGTTTGTGTGTGTGTGTGTGTGTGTGGGTGGGTGTGTGTGTGTATACATGTGTGTCAGTGCTGCCCCAGGCTGCAGCTTGGCCCTTGAAAGACAAAGGCATACAGAGAGACGGAGTCAGAGGCGACGAGGGTTCTGGCCTGTCGTCTGTGCGCAGGGTGTGTTCTAGCACCTCAAACAAGAGGCAGCTGTGAGCTGTCAGACAGATCGGACCCTCGGGGACGGGGTTCTGGCCGTCATGCTCGCTTTAATTGTTCTCTAACGAGAGCCTGAAACGGCGCTGGATTGTTTATGAGCTCTCTCTGATAGACATGGGGCTGATTTTTTTTTTTTTTTAAAGCTCTGCATTCATGACCAGGGGTGTTTTTATCTGCGTCTTCAAGAAACCCACTGGTGTGTGTGTTTTATGTGTGTGTGTGTGTTATTGGAATTGGGTTCCTTAATTTTTTATAGCAACCTTTAGGAGACCCTTTTGTTTTTTTTTTTAAGAAGAGCATTCTTCGCTTGCTAAATTTCCCAGAAATTTCCCACAAAGTACTAGTGTACATCTAAAATATTCTCTCTTTCTCTCTCTCTCTCTCTCTCTCTCTCTGTCTGCAGACGGGAAGGAAAGAGAGAGGTGACCCTCTGAACTCTGCCATTGACAAGATGACTAAGAAGACCCGGGACCTGCGCAGACAGGTGACCTCCATCACTCCATCTCCCCGCCACTCCATCACTACATTACTCCATCACCCCATCAGATTATCATTTCATCACATAACACCATCACTACATCAGATCATCACTCTATCACATTCCATCACTGCATCACTCAATCAATCGATCATTCTATCAGTCCATCACACCATTACTCATTCAAATTACAGAATTATACTGCTGTAAATATCTTATCCTGAGACATGCTGTAAATAATATTTAGACAATTAATAATAACTTTGACACATACATCTTTGACAGAATTTGACAGAATTAGGCAGATCAGGAGAACATGTTTAAATTGGGTCATGATTTACTCCAGGCGTTAGACTGTTAGAGAAGTGAAACACTTGAGCATTGAAGCTCCACATTCATTACAGCACTGCTCTGGACTCTGCTTCGTCTCGTCTCGAGTGTTCTCTACATAAGGATTCATTTACATTCAAATTTTATGTCCAGATTTCTGTAAAGCCTCTTTGTGAAGATGCAATTTCCACTGTTAAAAGCACTATACGAATAAAATTGAATAGAATAAACATCCAAATTTTCCTGTTGACTCATACAATCACAGGAAGCGGTGTGTTAAAGCATCCTCCTGTAGGATAGTGGAACCTGGATTCTGTGTGGTGTTCTCTGCAAAGCTGAGTCTGGAATTGAATTGAAACCAAACAGAGGAGGAGACAAATTGAGCATTGTTTTCTGTCCTGCTGAAATGAGGATGTCTTTTCAGACCCTGGACAAGATTTCTCTAAGCTTCCATTAGATAGATGCCCTGAGATTTGTGGGAATAAAAAAAAGAGATAACCTTGTGAGCTTGGGACTAAAAGCACAGTGTACATATCTTACACACACACACACACACACACACACACACACACACACACACTCATACACACACACATATACATACATATATATATATCATACATATCAAAATAATTCCAAAGCTAACGCCAGCTTTGGTGTATGCTCTGCAATCTTTGCTGACTCTGCAGCATCTCTCATAATTGGAAATCTTTTTTTTTTACCATATATATCTTCCATATATATTAACGAGAGGTTCAAACTTAGTTGCCGAACTCGCAGTCATACATCACAGTTCTCTACGTCATCACTCACATTCCCAACATTTAAAAAAGCGGTAAACATTCCCACATTACAATTCACCCATAAAATAAGGGACCTGTTTACAGATTCGCCTGGGCTAGCACTTTTAATCCTCTTAAGCCATTTATCTCATTATCTAGCACTGTACTACACAGAGTGAGATGTTTACAGCAGTCAGGGGTGTTGAAGGTTTACGGTACAGTAACGTGATTTAAAGGAAAGCGGAAAGTGTTTGATCATCTCAGTTTACTGAGCTTTGGTTTCATTTCACACACCACCACTTATTCATCTAGGCCCATATGTTCTAGTATTTAAGAAAAACATCACAACGTAGCAGCATTATCTCTTCTTTCTCTTCTCTGACAACATTCTATCTACACCACCTTTACAAGTATCTGAGAGTGAGGAAGACCCGAGATTAAGAATCGTTTTCTAACATTCATGCATGGAATGCCAAATCTCAGTAGGTGTCCACCATAGCCTGAAATGCAGCTTAATTTAATGGATTTTATACAATAGTCATGCTCTTTATTTGCTATTGTATACACAGCTTTGAGGCTTTAATGTGAATGTCTCCATGGCCTTCCTTAGACAGAAACTGCTTGCTAATCATTATTGGGTTTTTGTAAATGGATTGTGTCGAGCTGAAGCATCTGCAGGATTGGGCACTGAGACAGAAAAGACATGGACACCTGGGGTGACTCAGTGTATTATGAAGATTCAATGAAAAAAAAAAAGGAATTTTTTACAAACTTCAAGTCTGTATATCAGTATGTTGCAGAGATTTCATTACTACAAATACGACATGACTAAAAATCACGGAAATGTGAAATATTCACTATTTTTTTTGTCATGCTAAACAGTGATGCTGTGTTCAATGAATTCTTAAAAGAAAAAAAAAGGAATGGAAGAGTTGTACTTAAATTATACCTCCGAAAGTACATGTACCGAATTAGCAAGAAAAGGCATTATTTTCCTATAAAGTGTTTTATTCCTCTTATACCGCAGCAATTTGCCAACAGTTTTATTTTTTTACCTTATAAAAATGACAGTCCATGTTCTATCCATTCTGCGAAAAAAGGCAGAATCTTTATTTTCAATGCAGCGACCATGTTTTCAAGTTGATCTGGACTTCATTCAGTTTGACTTCACTATGACTTACCCAAGAGGTATTCTTTAGATATGAAACACATGAAATGACCAGATGTAGACAGGGTCCCATTTGTGTTTAACATGTAAATGTATGTACTTTTCAAGCATGAACATGTGAGTATGCAAGTATTATGGCTTACAAATAAATGTCCAGGCTTCTCCTGATGGAGAAAATATGAGCCCTGGGAGCCGTCCCCCGCCTGGAGTTCCACACGGCTCTAAGTCAAATGAATGAAGGCATCGCCATCTCATCAAATCAGCCTCAGTGGCGGAACAGCAAACTCTCCGTGGCAGCAAGCTTTGAGTTATTGCTGTCTACCTGGCAAGAGAATCTACAGCCTGAGCCTTAGCAAATCAAGTGTCCGCTTCTCTTCAAGAGCAGAGGGAAAACTGTGGCAATAGCTGTGGTGAAACTTTAGTGCCAGGGATTTCTGTTTAGCCGAGGCTTTGTTTTTGCACTTTATTGTGTCGCCCTGCTTGGTTTGGTTTATTTATGGGGCTGTCTTTTGAATCATCTGGCTGAGTTGTTGAACAGAGGGAGAGGAGTGCAGTTTATGATAGCTGTTGTGTTCGTTTGCATAAACGCACAAGCAAGTCATTTTGGTTTGATGGTAAACTGCTTCTCCATTGAGGGAAGTTAGATCTTGACTCATGTGGTGCTAGTGCAGTCTAGGGCAAAAGCTTCAAGTCCCACCTGAGATTCTTGGCTACCAGATCAATACCAATATAGTTTTAAGATATAGAAGAGATGACATGGCAGTTGATCATTTTTATGGCAGGAGTTTGTAAGCAGTTTGTACAGCTGTTCGGTTCCTTCCCAAGCGAGCTGTCCTCGAGAGGTGGGGTAATTCTGCACAACGAAGTCCAGTCACGATTCTGAGACCGGCATTGCTCAGACCTTTGCTAGCAGGAGAGTTCTCCAGGCTGACTGTGAGCTCCAAAGGTGTCTATAACAGCTGAAAGTGAGAGAGACAGATGCAAAGAGTGAGAGGGAAATCAGGATCGAAAGTCAAAAGAGACAGTGCAAGATACTGACAGACAGTGTAAGAGATACCCAGATGGACAGAAAAAAAACTTCATGTCTGAGAGCCCTTAAGCAAGACTGAAAAGACTGATTGCATGATTTGATATAAAAATTGCCATGAAGGTGGCATTCCAGCATGATGAATAGTACTAATTGAGGAGAGAGGGCTGACGAGGCTAGACCGGTAGCCTTAACTGCCTGCTCTCATGCAATTAGCAATCCCCAGATGCAAGCTCGTTTACACGCTGGAGCTATGCCATGTGTTTGAAGGCCTATCACCCTGTTTCTAATTAATGCCTCTGTCATCTTCTCTTTCCTGGCAGCGCATTGATTGATGGCTGACTACAGGACAGCCTTCTAGTGACATGCACTTTTCATAGCATATGTTTCTAAGCTTATTTTTATGCACTAGTTATTCCTTCTGTTTCATAATTATTTCTTTTTTTCTAGTGTGAGTAGAGTCTATCCACAAACCTGTTCTTAAAACATAACATGCAGTGATGTGTAGTGATTAGACTTAACATAGTAGGATTTTATGTTATCTAGATAGTGTTAGCAATAATGAGCAAGATGATTAGCAAGATTATGGCTTTATGAATTAAATATCCTCAGCTATAAACAATGTTTAATAAATTAAATGTTGTAGTCACTGGAAAATTCTGTGGTATAAGAAGAATAAACAGCTTCAGCACATGCCGTTATTGGAAAATATTTACCTTTGGGGTGGTCCCAGTAACTTATCTTCGTAATACCACCATGTTTTATTCCTACACTTGGCATGCCTACATTTACATATATGATCTCAAAGACAGACCTTCTGTGGGTTACAGTGTGAAGACACTCCCTCTTGCTCTGCATAGCATTTATGGTTTGTATAGCATGTGGTTTGCATAACATTCTTATCTATAATTACAAAAATGGACTCAGGTATTTACCCAATTTAAGATAAACATCTGCTTTCTTACTCTCAGTTCTTTACTACTTGAGATTTGTCTAATCGAGTAGCTTTATCATGCGACTGTCACACACTGGCCCTGAGGACTGAGCACTCCAGCAGAATCTTTATTCAGCTCTTTAAGGCTTGCAGGCTTGACAATGTGTCCTGAGGAAATGTGTCTAAGAGTGAGACTTACAGAGACAGACAGACATCTTTTCTCACATATAATGGCCTAGTACTGGTGAATAAGTGATAGTGTACTCAGTGGCCAGTACAATCATGCAGTTGATAGTGTTTTGAAGATGAGCACTACGATGCACTGATAAAGCCTGTGGCTAATCCATGATTACCGACTGGAGGAACCAGGAATGCTGAGCTCCAGCTGTCATATCAGAGCCTGATAACGGCCTGGCCCGAGTTTCCTTCTCACACTTCAGGCATTCACTTTACAGGCCTGCAAAACAGATATTTCTACCCAGCTTGCCTAGATAAGTTCCCCCATCCAGAGCTATCCTAAATAAGGATTTATTATTGAATTGTGGACTCTGATTGTTCAGAAGGTGTTGATGATTTTTCTCTAACAGCAACTCTGACAATAGAGCAGCTGTAAATCACAGGTTTATATTAATTTCCGTTTCCACAAAAATGCATGTGTGTACATGTGTACTCGTTGATTAAAAATTGTACGATGGTGAATTTTTTGTAAAGTAAGGAGATATTTATTTAACACGAAAAGAGTCTCCAGTGTCAGCACTTTGTAACAGTTAGAGATAAAGCTATAACTAACTGGTTTCTTGATACCATGACAAGCTGTGTTTTTTGTCGTATGAACTTCAAGAGAGAGAGGAAAAAGAGATGTTGGTGAGGAAATGACTGTTTATAACTGCTATATCATAAGTGATAATAGTAAATAACTTGTTTTATGAATGTTCCGTAACATCAGAGTAACTGTTAATGGCTAAAAATTACAATGCCTCATTCTTAAACTTAAAACAAATTGTAATCAATGGCAAATTGCTGCGGTATTCAAGGAATGTGCTTTTATAGGAAAATAATTAACTTCGGGGTTATAAAGGTAACTTTGCTTCATTACACCACCTGATCTTTGATCATTTCCCTATAACAGTATGACACTGACTGTTTTAATACTTATGTAACTATTTATAAAGTCAGAGGTCAGAAAAAAAAGAAATCAGGACTACATACTATCTTCCATCTTCTTTTATCTTGTCTTATCTTATCTTATAAACTCTTATCATATGTTATTGTATTAAACCTGACACCCACCTTCCCAAAGAGGGAATAAGGTATTTGTTAGCAATATAAAGTTGCATTTTTAGGGACTGATCAAACCAGAATTAAAGCAGAAGTAAATTTAAGGAAGAGAAAACAAGAGGGGAAAAGCAGGTAATAAAATTTTTATTACAAATAGGAGAAACCACCCAACTATCCTGAACTGGAGTTAAGAACATCTGTCATAATCTATAAATCAGTTAGAAGTAACATTGATGTGGAAATGGACAAAACTGTGTGCTGTATTTTCTAAAAGATAATCTCCCATCCTCTCCATCCTTCCGCATTTTTTACTCAACGCTGCCCGAGACATTAAACCAGGAGGACATTACGCAATTTACAACCATTTACAGACATCACAGCAAGATCAAGAGCAGGATGCTCCAGCCTATTTTTCCACATTTCTCTCTCTCAATTTCATCATCCTCTTTATTCCTCTCTCTCCTCCCCTATCTCGATCTGCATGCTGTTCCCTTTATCTACCATATCCAGTTATTTCATTTTGATTTATGCTGGTTCCTCACACACACGGAAACCTGTTTTTCCCCTGATTGCTCTTGACATTTTAATAAGAAACATGCCGCTGTTGACCCACAGGCTCTCCCTCTCACTATTTACCTGCACTCACAAATGAAAGGGCTAGAGAAAGGAGATGAAAGTGAGGGTGTGAAAGCTTTCTTTATTGGACCTTCTAATTTTCCTATAATTTTGTGTTTGCTGTTTTTTGAATTGTAACAGCTCTAAAACAAACCGCAGGGCCGCTGAGGTCTGAACACTCCATTCATATTCTACTAAATTAGCACACAAGCAACTTACATAATAGACATGAGCTCAGGCTGTAAGATTTGTTCAGAATAAAAAGATAAGCCATGTAAAGTTCTCCGTAGGGATTCTTGTGACAGTTCCTGCGACATCTGTTTCCGTGCCAGAACCTGATCGTAATCCTTAGACATACAGTTTCCCATTAAAAAGCAAATTTGCCAGACAGAGTCTAATCTCGTTTTTGAAGATCATGCCTCCTCATTTTGCTCAATTGGCAGTCAGAGATGTTTATCTTTCAAGCTTAGTTAAGTATACACCCCCTTTAATTATTTCTTGGTACGCCTCCAAATTTGCCTCGATTGATTTTCTTTTTTTTTTTCTTTTTTTGCCACTGAGGTTTGCTGTTGCTACAGGGCCATCTGGTTGACAAATCTGGACAAATTGGAGAAGAAAATGAGATGAGGGAACTAGTAGTATCATCAGACATGAAACTTTTTTGCTGTGTCTTCTTAAAAAAAAAAATACCAGACAAATTTAGGCAGGCGATGTAAGGACAAGCATAAGCTTTATTACAGAGTCCTGATCAAAAACAAGCCAATCGCACAGTCATCTGTAGCCAAGAGTGTAGAGATCAAAATTGTCCATGCTTTGTGGGTAGGAGGGGCACACTCTCTCCCCTGTCAATCACAGTGATACTAGCCAATCATGGGTGTCTGTGAGCTCATGTATGTGGAAGAGAGTACATAGCACATTCCTCCACAGCATGTGTTATGCTGCCCTGTGATGCAGCATGAACAGCAGTTTGAAAAAATGCAAGTGGCTGGCTTCAGAGTACGCGTGCGTTAGCCTTCACCCTCCCTGTGTGGTAGTGGTCATGTGATGTTGGGATTATGGATAAAATTGAGGGAAAAAGTGTTGAGTCCATTTGAATTGAACCCTGATGCATTCTCCCCTAAGGTGTGGTTTGTTTAGACCGGTTGAGAACACAGCATTTGCACTCAGCATCTTAGTGAGATGGCTCTAAGTGAACTCTAGTGCAGTGAGAAAGTGTTGTACCCTCAATTGACTTGACTGCAGGAAGTTCTTCAAACATGCCATGTGTTTTTTTGTGGTTGCAGCATTTCTTTTTTGTAGCTCCAAAGGACAGAACTGTAGACCTGCAGAAATATCATGTGGTCTGGAGATTTGGACCAATGATCAAAGTGAAACAATAAGCATTTGACGAGATGCAAATTATTTAACTGTTTAATCATTAATTTAGCATGGGCTCCATTTTCTCAGTGCTTGGGTGATAATGATTTCTACATGAATTTGCCAAAGGTTTATTTTTCATCTCCATGTTTCTGACTCAGAAATGAAAGTTTATCACCTATGTGTTCAATCCTACATGTCCCTCAGCCAACATTTTTTTTTTTTTCTATTTGATTTGTTTGTTTACATGCAATGAAAAAAATGAATCAAACCTAATAGCAAACAAAGCAAAAGTATTGAATTTTGCTCTGCTTTGGACTAAACAGACTAATAGGTGTGAAATGCAGAGAAAGCAGAAAGGTCAAAACTAGAAAAGCAAATGTGAACTAACGCTCAGAATTTCTAACTGAGAAGATGGCAAAATCTTGCAAAGAAGATGAATGACTGAGTCGTTTAAATACGAGATGATTGAAGATGTGGTGAATGTGAACACTGCAAAATGTGGGCTGGATTCGAATCAGGATGAAGAGTAGTGATTCCTGGATTCCTGGATTCTAGCTTCTGTTCAGTCCTAAAAAAAGAGACATGGTGCTTGTGTGGTTTCAGTACCAGTCTCTTTATTTCTAAAATAAGTGCTTTTTGAACACTGCACAGGTCTTTAAAATTTTTTGATTAAGTTAAATAAGTGTTTGTCTTGTATAGATGATAAATATAACCCTCTGACATGCAGCAAAATCCTCATTTTTTTATGATTTTCCAATAAAAAAAAGCTTGTCTAGCACACTCCTGGGAATGATGTCTCTATAAACTGAGTACCCTCAGCTCTGATCTGGTCTATTATGAGGCTATACTCACTGGAATAAGCTTAATTAAATAGATGATGGTTGAAAAAAAGTGAGTGCACTCAGTCCTCATGAGAAATGTAAATGGAAAATCTTGATTCACAGGATTGGAGATGTGTGAACATACATTAGTTAGCATGAAAGCTTAACCTCTTTATGGTCCATTCTGCAAATATAACAAGCCTCCAATTGTTATATGATGACGTACCATCTGTATGACTCATTCTGCACTCTTTTCCACGCTCCTGGAAAACGTCCTTTAGAGCAAATTATTAGACATGGCTACAAGATTCATTAAAACATTTCAATTGAATTATTGATGTCCTGGGAGATTAATCATTAGGTATGGAGTGTGCTTTCTTTTCCGAATTTCATGTTCAGGTGACCAGGGTGCCAACAAACACTGCAGGTCATTCAGAATGTGGGGTTCCCAGACTCCAGCTTGTGCTTGAAGCACCATTTCTTTCTCTGCAGTGTTTGTTCCATGCCTATATAGCAGCTCAGACTCACATGCTTTGGTAGCCAAGACTTGATGGATTTAGCTTCATTCTGAGTGATAATTCATCAGCCCAACCCGGAGCATGGCGCTTTGGGCCTTTTAGCTGGTTGGTGAGCTACACATGTGCGCTTGACTGGCTGGTAATTACTGTTGTTTAAAGGTGTTTACCCCATCATCTTTCTTCCCTGGTAGGAATTTCTAAAATAACTTTTCCTCAGGCTGTGATTATGACTGATGCTGACCACACAAACTGCGCTAGCTCTTAGCATCAAGAGGGATATGTTACCAGTTGCATCACCTCTGCTTCGCTAATACTGCTGCAAGATGGTACAATAACAACATTTTGAAGGCCCCAAGAAGGTTTGAGTGTTACCGAATACTCCACTGACTGGAAGTGTGTGTATGTATGTAGTGTGTTTGGCCCTCCAGGGAAGGCAGATCTTGCTGATCGCTAAAGGCAGGATGGTGTTATTTTATGCTAGCTCATGCCTCTGCTGGCTGTTGTGCCTCTCTTAATGTTCTCAGGACCCATTTTGCAGTCATCAGCCAGTCTTTTACCAGTTTGAGCCAAAAGTGCCTCCATAAACAAATCTATCAGGTCCAGAGCTCCAGTGTAAAAAAAAAAAAAAATCTCATAAGTGTTTTCAGGAGCTGATAACCTGAGAGTTTTATGGGAGAACAGCTGGTCTTGGGTCTACGGCAGTTCTAGACTATTTCAACAAGGTGGCAGTCGGTCTGCTAAGCCTCAGTTATCCTTGATTTTACCTACCTGGATGTGTAGGCAAAATGGCTGCAAGATCTGGCACAAATTAAGCATGTGTCCTGATATCTATCATGTAACCCACATCTTTCTGTCCTTCTCTCGCAGCTGAGGAAGGCCGTGATGGACCACATCTCCGACTCCTTCCTGGAGACTAACGTACCTCTACTGGTCCTCATTGAAGCAGCCAAGAGCGGCAATGAAAAGGAGGTGAAGGAGTACGCCCAGGTCTTCCGTGAGCACGCCAACAAACTTGTCGAGGTGAGTGCCACGTTTCCGACATACTCATCTTGCTTTTCCACACAAACACACACACACACACACACACACACACACGTTCTGATTCACAGAATTGTTCAGCCCTTTTCAGATATTAGAGATAGATAACACACAGCTCGATGACGAGGATGTGAGATGGAAATCGGATTGCCGTGTGTGAATGTGTGTGTGTGTACGGTGCTGTTCCCCACTGGGGTCCAGGAGCTCTATGACACTGGACATGGGTGTCTAGATGTAGTGTGCGATGTAATGGAGGCCATGCTGTTTACCTCACTTAAAAAAAAAAAAAAAAAAAAACTCTGTCTCTGTCTATCCTTTCTTCCTTCCTTCCTTTTTTCCTTTCTTTCTTTCTTTCACAGGCAGAGGTCTGAATAATGAAAAGAGATTATTTGTACTCGAAAGGCCTTTGATATATTCTGTGATTTACATTTTCAGTGAAACTCAAATGAACAGAAGCATGAACTTCACAGAGCTGATACACACACACACACACACACACACACACACAGTGGATTTATTTCGTTTCCATACATGAGTTCTGTGTTGACTCCATTCTGAGATCGGAGGCCTCCTGTGGCTCTGCTCTTATAACACTCTAATGGCTGCTGGTGACTGTATAAATTATTCGCTTTGAGGTTTAGGGTCTTTCTCTCTCTCTCTCTCTCACACACACACACACACACACACACACACATAAATGCTGTTCACAGAAGACTCTCAGTGGGGACACAGCTCACACACTAAGCTCTATTGTTGTCCAAAGCTCTGTGATTAAGGTTTTAAATCTGAAGCTAATTGAAGTGATGTTTAAACATGACTTGACATTGCAGAAAGAATTTCTACCTGTAGTGTAGTGTTTAGCGTTTACCTGTAGTGTAGCGTTTAGCGTTTACCTGTAGCGTAGCGTTTACTCTTTACCTGTAGCATAGCGTTTACTGTTTACCTGTAGCGTAGCGTTTACTGTTTACCTGTAGCATAGCGTTTACTCTTTACCTGTAGCGTAGCGTTTACTGTTTACCTGTAGTATTGCATTTACTCTTTACCTGTAGCGTAGCGTTTACTCTTTACCTGTAGCGTAGCGTTTACTGTTTACCTGTAGCGTAGCGTTTACTGTTTACCTGTAGCGTAGCGTTTACTCTTTACCTGTAGCGTAGCGTTTACTCTTTACCTGTAGTGTAGCGTTTACTCTTTACCTGTAGCGTAGCGTTTACTCTTTACCTGTAGCGTAGCGTTTACTCTTTACCTGTAGCGTAGCGTTTACTCTTTACCTGTAGTGTAGCGTTTACTGTTTACCTGTAGTGTAGTGTTTACTGTTTACCTGTAGTGTAGCGTTTACTCTTTACCTGTAGCATAGTGTTTACTGTTTACCTGTAGCGTAGCGTTTACTGTTTACCTGTAGTGTAGCGTTTATTGTTTACCTGTAGTGTAGAGTGTAGCGTTTACTGTTTACCTTTAGTCTATTGTTTACTGTTTACCTTTAGTGTAGAGTGTAGTGTTTACCTGTAGTGTATTGTTTACTGATTGAGAGCAGATTGCTGTCTGTGGTGCTGTTTTTGTCACTGAGCTTGTTTTGCTAGTATGCGTTCCTTTTATCTGTGTGTGTGTGAGCGTGTGTGTGATCAGAGTGAGGAGGCTGATAATTACAGCATGCATGTTTATGTGCACTGAGAGGGAGTAGAGAGGGAGGGACTGACATGGCATCCAGAAGCACATCCTCAGTGTGAGGAATATATGTGCGTTGTGGCTAGTGTGATC
The DNA here is from genome assembly GCF_027358585.1 of Pangasianodon hypophthalmus. Lineage (NCBI taxonomy): Eukaryota > Metazoa > Chordata > Actinopteri > Siluriformes > Pangasiidae > Pangasianodon > Pangasianodon hypophthalmus. The sequence continues at coordinate 1,785,882 of NC_069737.1, read as the reverse complement.
TTCGTTAGATTACACTTAAACAGACCGATGACGAGGCCATCATCACACAGAGAAACGTTTGCCTCAGGAACTCATCACATCTTTGTCTGTAGTTATCCTAATACCCACAACTCAGTTCATATAAAAAGTTAAAAAGATTGTTGTTGGTATGAAATAAAACCGCATTGATTTTCTCACAAGTTCAGGTTGATGGAATTGATTTTTCAGGTCAATTTCTTTTTATCAAGTCAGTAAATGAACTGAGTAGAAATATGGAGTTTTTTCTAAACTATCTAAGAGAAGGTACAAAAGTGTCCATAGAAAAAATAAAATATAATTGACAAATTAATAAATAGACATATATATAATTATTTTTTCTTGTTTTTGTGCCTTACATTACTGTTTGTTTCCTTGTTTTTGCCCTTCTATTGGTGTCTGTATCAAAAATGGACAAAAATCGCTAAAAATGTAATTGGGATCCTTTCGGCGATACAAAACTGTATGCTCCACAATATTTATTTATCAAATTCTTACTCATAATAAAGCAGCTCTTAATTACAGATGCTGTCTTCAGGAATCGATTGAAAATTTTAAATTTTAAATTCCAAAGAATTTCTGCTTGATCTGTGCTCACAGGCAAAATTATTAATCTAATATCCCCAAATGCTCTTGTTATCTGTGGCTGTGGATAATTTCCGACCTGCCATCGGTCCCTGGAGTCCTCAGTGTGTTCCCCGAGCTCTGCTCCTCTTCCAGCCCTCTGTGTTTCACATTTCTCTTAATTGATGCTTTCCTCCTCTTTTTTTTTTTTTTCCACTTATTAACATCATTTCCCCACACAGTAATTGCATCGCCACAACCTTGACATGCCTTAATTAATTAAAACTCCTGTCCTATACGTGAAGTTCATCCCAGCTGAGATGAGGAGGCGGGGTTTTCTTTTTTTTGTCCTTCTTATGAATTTTGTTCAATGGATATAATGGAGGAGTTTTGGGGGTTCAGTGAGGACAGCCTTCATACACCAGCGACTGGCTCTTTCATCTCATTACAGATCTTACAGCTTCCTTATAATACGTGATTACGAACCAGAAGTGACATCATCAGCCTTAGACGACACTCTCTTAAAGGACAAGGTTGTCAGGAGGCGTGTCAATGATTAGCTAAGAACTAGTGCTTAGTGCTATACCTGTGTAAGTTACTATCGTAATGTTAATATATTGGAACTGTCAGAGCTGATGTTAGAGAAAATTAACCAAAACCTTCTGACCAATCAGAATCCACAGTTCTGTGGCATTAAGATTTTTTCACACCTGAAGCTTTAACACATCATTATGATCGTTCACCCTGTGTAGCTCGTTTTACGTTTATATTTCAGTGATCATTGGTACTACTTAATTCTGTTGTAAAACATTATTTTTCATACATTTAAATGCATTTATAGATCCCCCTTGGTCTTTTATGTTCTTTGAGCATTGTTTTATATTTTTAAGTGCATTTTTAGTATTATTGGACTGTTTCATTAATAATGCATTGTGTTGATCTTTGCTTATTTGTGAAGGGATTTTTCTTCTCACCAAATGAAAAGCAAATCGTAGTGCAAATGTAATTAATAATGCAAGGTCTTATTAATGCAAATAGTGCTGTTTATGTCAATGGATAACAAACCAGCTCACAGTGTTTATTTCTTTAGCACAGGCTTAAAGATTTTGAACAAACTGAGCTTGTCATATCCAGTAGCTTTTATTTTATTTCCAAACAGAGATGGTAAAAACAACTTCATACTTTTAAAGCCTTTGGAATTATTATAAATATAGAATAAAGAAATATATAATTTTGAAGTGTATCTGCTTAGGACCTTACATCTTTAACGTCTTGAGGGTTTTTTTTTTTTTAACACTGAGTAATAAATTGTCCTGGTGTGGCAATATATTGAAAAATGTCATCAGAAAACCAAGAGAAGATATAGCTGCCTTTATATTATCTCATCAAAAATTCTAAATTCAATGAATATGCAAATTACCAGCCACGGTCCTCCCTTGATAAACTGGTGCTGTGTGGCTTTCATTTGCATGCTGCAACATGATTGGCTCTTATATTTTAATTATTCAATAACTCAATGTTTCAATGTTCTTCTTACAAAATCCCTTCAGACTTCAGACACAGCTCTGGTTCATAAACTCGAGCAATTTAAAGAGCTGACCTTCCTTCTGAGATGGCAAGCACTTTCTTAATGATTATGCAGAATCAATAACGAAATGAAGGTAACCAATATTGAATTGGCCTTCAGACTTTGTGGCATGAGATGCTCTGCTGTGAGCAATAACTATTATTCAGTGGGCGCAAGTGCATTAAACAGTGTCTCGGATACGATGGATAGATGTTTGGACAAGTCTATTTGTGATGACCTGGGTCTGTGGGTGGGCACGATGGCCTATTCCAGGCAGAGTTATAGGCCTCTGAGGAAATCTAGTGGCCGAGGTGCTTTTGGGAGACAGCCCGGGAACTGATAGATCAGCTCGGCACGCTGAAGTTATTTTTAGAGCCTGCCTTCAGCAGTCAGCATCCGTCGTCCCCACCACTGCAGTGGAATTGCAGGTCCATAGTCAGATGGACTCCACCAAAGACTGATTAGGAGCTTGAGTTCAGCTTGGAATGTACCATTAAGCACCAAATAGCACCCAAAGTCCTCAAATTCCACACTTTAATGATGTCAACAAAGTCTAGATCTTTGCTATGGGAGTTCTCAAGTGCATGGGTTTAAAACCAAACATTTCTACTGTGAATTTGTAGCCACAACAATGAAACCAAAAACATAAGGACCTACCCTTTCCATTTAGAGCTAATGATCTAATGTTTTTGGTTTTGCCATAGTGATTACAAATTTGATGTGTTTTTGTTGTGTTGTTGCATTTGCTGATTAGCTGTTGCTTTTTTGGTTTCTTAATGTGTTTTGCACAATTGCGCCAGATGCAGCTTCATCAAACACACAAATGAAATGCATCATTATCATGTGTGTCAAGAAAATTACATTCAGAGAAATTTTGTTGGAACTTTAAATGGAAGTTGCACAGACAAAGGTCATACTGACAAACATGCTTGCTCTACCAACTACTTATAACCCACGTAGTAGCTCCATATAAAAGGAGTTGGAGGATAATTGATTAATTGATTGTAATCAGTTTAACCAGCTGCTTCTTGGTTTCTCTTCCAACCCTAATGGTGGGTAATGACGAGTTAAATGAATGACATCACACACATTAGGACACATTCTTCATTATTGTGGTTGCATGTACCTATCTGCTCTCAATAAATCCACCCACGTACACTCTTATTGGTTGATTGGCTAATATTTGGCTTCCATGAACAATAGCTAAAAATTTAAATTTAAAGATCTGGATAAGTGAATAACTAGACTATGATTTCCTTTTCATGCTTAACCATTAATGATTGGCATTCAGTAAGAAAATTTTAAGTGATTGTTTTGTTTCATAGTGGCACTAGATGCTGCTTTTGATTAGCACTGTGGACTGTGAACAGATGAGACTTCTGTTTTAAATTGAAGTGGAGAATAAACCCATTCTTCTTTGCCCAATCATCTTTAAAAAATATTCTGTTTTCATCATCACTTCATAATCAGACCAGAGAGGGTGACAAATCTATGAATGTCTGTGAAAACTCTACCGTTTCACTGTGAGCAGCTTTCGGCTAAATAATTCACAAGAGGATCTGCTACAGAAGTGGTAATGGTTCATGTTGAGAAAAGTGGAGTCGCTGAACTACAGCCATTTTTCCCCCCACACACTTGTCCATTCTGCTACACTGTTTCTTCAAGTGGTTTGATTTGCTGAAATACTTTGCAGTCCACCAGTTGATGACCCTTTGTCTATCGCTTCTATAGAGTTCGAGATTACATGCAGTATGTGGATGTCTTCTTATCTTATGACATTCCTGAGCAATGATGATACTCAGTGACCATAGCATGGTCACTGCTAAAGACACATCTGAGCAATGCAGCTATGTACCAGAAGAGAAGTCTTGCCAAGCAGTACATTTTACACACCCACTCTGACTTAAAAATTCGATCGTGAAATCTTGCACCGTGAGCAACTACTTGACATAAAGATTAATGGTCACGTATCTCTGGCCTTACCGAGCAGACAATCCCTGTCATGTTTAACTGATGGCTTTTATTATTTCACCATTTCATATTTTGCACTTTAAGCCTTTAGGCTTTGCTTACGAACCACATCCACTAATGCCCGAAAGCCGACATGTAATATCGCATATGAACAAATAACCCTCAGATCCATAATATGTACGTTGCCGTGACTTTAACTTTTTCTGCTCAACTGCTGGGAAAATACCACTAAGTAATCTTCCAGTCTGATCGTAAATGACTCTTGATTGTGGTGATATACGTCTGGCAGTCATGAAACCACACAGTGGTCTAAGAGAATCAATAGTTTAACTGGATCAGCAGATAACTGATGGCTGAAGGTAACAAGCAAACATTTATAGACTCCTTTATAGGAGCAATCAATCAGAGATATAGTTGCATCATGGCAAATTGACAAAATGAAGACCTCATGGCCAACTGCATGCAAGTATTCCATGCAATAAAGACACAGATGCTGTTATTTTTGACAATTGCCAGATCTTTTAGGATTGACAAGCTTACTTATTATTTTCACACTTTGTCTGAATACTCACATCCAGGACCAGTTCTGGGCTAATCACAGGTTTGCTTTCAGGTAGAATTCCTTCTGAACTGTGGATCAATTTCACAATGTGTCACTTGTGTGCATGCAAGTTTGCAAGATGGTAAGAGAGTTTTTTTTTCGCACTGAGAACGTTGTGAAAAACATAGTTCTCGGTGCGAGCAGTGGCCCTAGAAAGCTGAGCTATTTACAGTGCTCCAGTCCTACTCGAGTTTTATATATCGATAAGATGTGACCAATTGAACTAATCATGATACTTGGTATGTGGCACAGAAAGTGGAGAGGTTCCACACCTGATGAAGATCGCACCAGGTCATTTTCCGGATGGTCCTGGACCTGCTCCTGGGCTCCAGACGGCTTTTCACCCTTCACCAAATGTACCAAACTCTTGGGGCAAGTCTGGGGGAAAAAAAAAAAAAACTGTGGGGAAAATGACCTTAATACCCGATTTAGACTTTGCATGCATCTAAAACATGATTTACAAATGTTTTTCCCTTCCCAGAAATCACTAGAGAAAGTGTTTGTTCCTTAGTAACTCAGCGTGTTGGATCACGTTTGATGTTTTATTTAACTGATTATAATTCTCTGTCAGCTGCCATCATGTCTCCAAGCTCCCTTCAGCATTCGCATATGCTAGTTTAGCTTGCAGAACTCGAACCATGGGCAAAAAATCATTATAATAATTATAACTGTGCCACTTTATTTTCCCCAGACTCTGGTCTGTGTGTGTGTGTGTGTGTGTGTGTGTGCGCGTGCGCATACTTATCTTATCAAACTGCAATAACACTACAAATATTGAGGCCTATTAAGCATTGAAACAGACAGTTAATTTCTATTTCATAGTCCACAGATTTCGAGTTATTCCATTTCAGCTTGCCCCCTTACCCTCTCTTCCTATTCCTCTTCCCGGCGTCAATCCAATAAACTCTTTGTATCATTATCTGCTACGGCGATGGCGCCGAATGCATTTGTTTGTACCAGTTAATAATCAGTAATTGAATATCTGAATCTAGCAATCTAAAGCCAGATAAATGAAAGGGCACAGCTCGGGGCGGGCTGGATAGCTATGGTAAGGGCTATTAGAAGAGAGGAGCTTGCTGGCCTGTGGCTGGCCTGCGGAATTAGCCCTTTCATATCCAATTGAGAATGCAGTAAATGCTATTTAGCCAGCCATTATTTAAGGCCCGGTCCCTGGTGAGTGGTTAAAGAGGGAAGGGAAGGGCAGACAGAGGCCAGTTCTATTGTTAATCCACATCCCAACGTCGATATAGAGAAGCAGGAACCAGGACTGGGACTGAATAGCGGAAAATGTAATTAGACTGCCCATCATCTTAACAACATAGATGTTGGGGTTTGCACTCAGGATGAGTGAAATCACCTTTACGTCCTGGAAATTGAAAACGAGTACAGAATATTAGCAATTCAGCGAAGTATAAAGTAAAGGAATGACAGGACTCCTATTTTCCTATAACAGCACGTCCTATAACAATTGTCTCTTTAGTAAAAAAGACATTTTTTTATCCGTTTATATTTACATATAATGTTGTAGAACATTCACGTTTCTAGTCGTTTCCCTCACCAGCCTCTTTTTTTCTCACTCTTAAAGTTATTAAGAGAAAAAAACACTTTATGTTACCAAGAAACTCCTCTGTCCTGAAATGTCAGAAATTATAAAGCTGGAAAACTTCACCATATCAATGATTTTATGTTTTTTTTTTTTTTCATTTATGTGGAGCGTCTGCTGTACAAGTCCCTGTGAATGAGCTGTTACTATAGAAATGATAACTTATTAGAACAAGCATTTTAATATAAACCTGTGATTTGCAGCTGCACTACTGTCAGAGCTGCTGTTAGAGAAAATTAATCAACACCTTCTGACCAATCAGAATGGAGAATTCAACAATGCTATGTAATGAATTGTTTTAATTTAATTCTTTAATACTTCTTTTTAAAAGAGGTTCTACCTAGAACACTGTGATAGGAAAGCCTTATGTTTTAGGGTGCTTTAAAGGTTCCCCAAGAAGGACAAACCAAAGAAATGTGAAAGTGTAGGAACATCTCAAATCCTTTGACTTGATTAAAAATTCGGAGTCTATGAATATACATAAATATGCACGTTGGAAACGCTCCCAATCTCCTCCTTCCATTCTAGCCAGCCAACTAACTCTTAGCACACTCTCTCTCTCTCTTTTATTTATTTTTATTATTTTTTAGCAGATAGATATGAATGTATCAGTATCTCTGACTCATTTTGTATTGTCATGTTCTCAGTAGTCCAACCTGTCCAAATACAGCACTACCATAACAACTGTGATTTTCTACTCCACTAGTATTTGGCACATTAGCATGAAAATGAAGATATCCTGCAGTGGCACCAGAGAAACATCACCATTGTTTCCAAAAAAAAAAAAAAAAATAGCAGAAAGCAGCACTCCAAACTCAAAGCCACTGCAACCTGAATCCCAATTTGATTACTGCAACTAACATACCCTTTGAGTAATAAATAGCTTTTGGCGTCGCACCAGCACACCAATTCTATCCTGTTTTGCAGATATGACTCTAAAGTGGATTAGCAGAGATTAGGAATGACTAAAAAAGAAAAGAACGCCTGAAATTTCTTTAGTATTGCTCTGTGCCTCCAATGAGCACATGTTCATTTAAATATAATGTGCAGTCTCGCAAAAACACAATTATATCTCGCCCATTACAGGAGCAGAAGAATTTATCTTGAAACCATTTTGCCCTTTGTTTAGCCCTTATTTTTATTATTATTTTTATTTATTTATTTATTTTAGCAGACGGTTTTCATCTTTTCAGAATTTCACTTTGTGCTCTTCCTAAGTGCATCTTCTAACATCTTCTAAGTTATTCTAACAGTGACACCTTGCCCAGGTACTGTTCCACATTTTGCTTAGTCATAATAACAGGTCCGCATGTCAACGCTTTTGGGCATGCACTTTTTGATTTCTGGTTCTTCTTTTGTAATTACTATGAGAAAAAAATCCTGATGTTTCTAGAACAAGAAGATGAAAAAGCAAAGTCTGCAAAAACACATTGCTTTTTTCCAAATCAGTAGAATTTGAAGAATCCCTAAGAATTCCCCTCACCCCCATTTTGTCACCAATTTAGTCCCAATTCCCAATCACCATCCAGCTCTCCAGCTTCCAACTGGGAATAGTGAAGACTAACACGTTTCATCCAAGATATATGTAGCCATCCACCCGCATCTTTTCAGACTGTCGCTTATGCAGCATCACAGGACAGCGTAACTGTAGGAAAGTGCTGTCTACCCTCTTCCACATACATGAGCTCAGAGACGTCCACAATTGGCTAGTCACTGTGATTGACAGGCGAGAGAGAGTATGCCATCTCTCCTACCTTGCTTCCTTGGTTCCTGGTCACGGATGGCGGTGGCATCATTGGAATTCGAAATCGCGGTATGAGAGGGATTTTCTGGTGTGTTGAGGAATTAATGAAATCTGTAGCGTTGAAAATACTGTATGTACATAATAGAAACAGTTACTGGGGAAATTCTAACTCTTGTTTACGAGGTCAAAGACACTTCACCCAAAACTGGCTTCCTCTTGTTTATCTCCATGCTTATCTCCAACACTGCCACCGGTCGGTTAAACTGATTTCCTGCAAAACACCAAAAAACTCCCTCCCATTGACAGACAGACTTCACTGACAGTGAAAATGCAAATGTTAATGTGAATGTGAATGTGTTCGATTTTTGGCATGGGGAGCTGGAGCATGAGAATGCAAACACATGTTTGAATTAGCATCCTCTAATTAGCATTTTCATTTGAATAAAGTCTGGAATACACTGCCATAAGTCATAGCAAAATCAAAATGAATAACTTGCACTTCAAGACTAAACTTCACCAATTGTCTCTAACAAAACGTAATAAATGATTGGACACCAGTTGCGTTATTCTGATAGTGAATGAGTGATATACCAGTGATGACCCATACTTACCACCTCATCTGTTATCTGTTCCACATCTCACCCAGGAATGATGGACATAAACTCATCCAAAGCTAACTAACACAGCCGTACATTCACAGCCAGGCCGCATTCGGCTCAATATAAAAATGCTGCACCACATTTGGCTCAGATTTCTCTGCCATTTGGGGATCTGTGGACGAATTTGGCTTAAACACACCATAGTCTGTGGCAACTCACACCCCAAGTTTTATTTCTGGATTCTTTTCAGAAGGTGTCAGAATCATGCTAACCCTTTAAAAACATGATCTTCAGTTAGAATTTCCACATTTCCAGCACACAGAAATATTTTTCCAACAGTTCAAGTTTAAGCTCTTGAATAGGCTGATGGGATTTTTCCAAAATTGATTTTTGTGCTCCTTTCTTGGGTCCAAAATCCTGACTTTTTCCTCTTCTGTTAACATTCTATCATAAAAATGTCTTTTACTACTGTTTTATTTGTTATTTGTCAGAAGATGGACATCCTTGAACATGTTTTTTTTTTTAAGTGAAGTGAGTGACATGTGGCCAAGTACTTGGGTGACCAATACTCGGACCCATCCAAGTGCACAACACACACACTAGTGAACACACACACACACATAATGGAGATAATGCATTCTGAGCTGGCATGGAGTTGTTGCTTCCTGGTAACTGCAGATGGAAGGTTCTTCTAAAGAACTGGTGAGCTTATTTCCTCCTTCTGGTTTAGAGAACGAGGTTGTAGATGGAGGAACACCCCAATCCAAATGTAGACTAAAATATGCAGAGACTATAAAGATGTACAGTTCAAGGATAACCTGAATGATAGTTGTCTCATGCTAAGATTCATGGACTTTATGTCCCTTATCACTAAAGATATTATTACAAAAGGTATATTAAGTAGATCCTGCATTCTCATAGGGCCCCTGCTGTCTCCCCTGTGGCCCTTAAACCACTTATAGCCAGAACCAGTGCTGATTCAAAGCTTGATCATAGACGCCCTCTGAACCGTTCAGCTTTTTTTTGTTAAAAAATACCCTGGCTGTAGCAATCTGCCTGATTGTGTGTGTCTGATTACAACATAAGTGTGTGTATGATAAGTGCAGGTTGAAATGTGAAATAAGGAACCAAAATGCCCAGCAGGTACCCAAATCTTAAGTGTCTGTGCCCTGAGTGGCCATTTTCCCTCCGTGCAATTGCACTTAAATTAAAGTCCATCTCATCCCCCTCTCTCGCTCACTCTCTCTCAGCTCACTCCTCCACCTGCATTTCTTTCTGCATCGCTGCCTCCTATCCACTGCTCAGAAACACTCAATCTCCTTCCATCAGAGAGAATCAGGTCCTATCTGCGTGTTCAGGCACTGTGTTTTACAAGCAGCCCTATTCAGGTGACCTAATTGTTACAAACGTCATATGAATGGTGCAAATTTGATGGAGCACTGTGATCTGGCTCAGTAACCTGCACATCAGTGTAGGTAATTGTAAACTGTAATAATTTTATATGAGATCTCATTCTTTATTTATAGATGCTTCCTGCCGAGTTCTTTGTCTATTAAAATTAATCTGCCTTGCATTGTAAAGAGAACCGTGTCGTCATGCTGGTTCTCTTGATGGTGGCTTGAAGGTACTGTTAGGAGATAGGGGTTGTATAGAAGAGTTGTGTAACTCACCTGTGGGAGTGTAAAAAAAAAGAAAAAAAGATGAGTGGTAAAGAAAGTAGGATATTAAGTTTTATTTTCCAACAATCATAGTATTTAAAATAGGAGAGTAGAAATTCTGGCTTGCATGAGAGTAAACAATACCAAATAAGTGAATAAGAGTACAAACTGCCTATTCCTACCTACATAGGAGTAAACGATCAACCACCCGCTTAACACATCTTCTTACGTGATCTGCGTCTTCTCGCCAAAACGTGTATGAAACGGTGAAGGGTACTGTCCATGTGCAATTTGACTGGATCTGTCAGTCCTGCAATAAGCAGACACATGGACGTCTCCTGATACAGATGAGTACTTGATGGCACCAATATTGCATACTTTTAGTTGTCAATCAATTTTCACAGCCGAAAAAATACCCAAATTGGCAGTGATGCCGAGCCTTTTTGTTTATGTATTGGTTTAATTTAATGATATTCTGAGAGTGTGTTTTAATTATCGTCCCAGTCATCTCCCACGGGTGGAAGCTTCACTGGGGAGGGGGTGGTTTATAATTTTTTTCTTCCAATTTCTTAAGGTGAATAAAGTCTGCGAGGAGAACCCTATTAGATGGCTCTGAGATTATCTCCCAAAGCAGCCTAACTAAGACGGCTGCTGACAGTTGCCTAGTGAGCTGAATACTGATGAAAGCTCTTAGTCTCCTGGAGTGATCATATCAAATAGAAAATTACTTCTTTGTAATCAATGAGCGAGCACTCCTCTGGGAGCAGCAGATGGGGTCTGACCAAGGCGAAATCCAAAAAGAGAGTAATAAATACAGAGAGATAAAATATGGCAAAGACAGATGGGGATATTGTCTGTAAAGATGAGGCTGTTATTAAAGTTCCGTTCTTGCAGAAACGGCACACCGAGCAACACAAATGGCGCTCAATGCAAATCAGTATACCACCAAAATATCCTGTACCTCCTGCACATTCTAATGCTTGTTGAGAATTTCTTGGAATAGCTAATAAAACATTTAAATATTTTCTTAAATACTGTTTGAGCTGGCAAGATCACATTTTATGGATCGTACTTGCCGAAATGGTTTGCGCCAGTTAGCACTTTTCCCTCCAGTGTTCTGTAAATTGATTCTAGCTATCGATCGTGTCCTCGGCTTATCTCGCTCTCTTTTTTCCTCCCCTCATCTCTCACCTTCTTCCTCTTCCAAACAAGTACACTCTTCATTTCTGTCTCTATCACATACCAAATTGCGTCAACAATCCTTTACACAATTAGTATTTTGTTAATGAGCAGCATACAGAAGGGATTAGCGCAGGTGCAGGAGGGAGATCTGCCTGTTGGACGATGATGGAAGTTAACCGAAGCCAGAGGATGATGAAGAGTCCATCTGACGATGCCAGCTGCATTCCTTCAGCTCTTTTTTCTAGTGTCAGAACGAGGCATTCTCAGGTGCTAGCCCAGGTGCTAATCGCTAACAGCACTGAGCTCATGCCCTGTGTTTCCTCCCCATGGGATGAAGCAGAGCCATGCCAGATGGATGACCGAAAATGAGCCAGCAAGTCAATGAAGAGGTTTAGGCATGGACTCTCTCTCTTTCTTTCCTCGGCTCTAGCTCTACCTCTCTCTAACCCTTTATAATCTCTCCTCTGTTGCCAATCAGCCAGCCTTTGTCTTCCCTGCATCTAGAAATGCCTCTTATTAATCCAGCACAGGTGCCTTGCCAAAAGAAAACTACATTTTCTCATGACATATACCCGATAAACAATGATTACCAAGAAGCCAAATATATGTGTCTAATCGCATGCTATGAAATTGCATATATAGAATAAATGTTACATAGACTACAAACTTTTGCTACTGACATTGACATTGCATTATCTCAATGTCAATGGAAGTGCTGATTTTACTTTTTTAGGCTACACTGTTAACAACAAAAATTCAAATATCAATGCAATAAATGTGCAAAATAATAAAACGTTGTGTCATATTGTAGAAATATTGTAACCATAAAATGTTAACCACAATATGTGTACTCATATTTGATGATATTTTATCTTCAATGGTATAGATGTATGGAACCGGTAAAGTGCACAATGTGACACGGAGGCCTGAAAGTGATCTACATGACCTTAGAGAGGCAGCGGTAGCCTGCTGGAAATGTATAACGCTGAGGCCTGAAAGTGATCTATATGAACTTACATAAGCAGCAGTAGCCTGTTAAGAGGGGAGATCAGAAACAAGCTGGAAATTTCAGTGAGTCAGGCTTCCTTAAACCATAACATAAGCATATATGGCAATGTTGGGTCTTGTGAAAAGCAGGATGTGGAAGTGTTTTTTTCATGGAAATGGATATAAGAGCACCCTTCTGAAGAGTTGGGGAGATTTTGGCCACAGACAACTGCTCAGCTTAATTCTGGAAAGAATAAAGCCTAACGGCGTCAACAACCAGGCTCTCCAGAGTGATCTTTGATCTGCATTAATTGCTACAACAATATTACACAATTCAAGGATGTACCAATTTTTAAAATGCACTCGTGCAGCTAAAATAGTTGATTCTGGAAGTGAGAGAGCACCATGGAAGCTTGTGTCGATCAACAGCTTGTGTCTCGGCTTAAAGCCCACCCGAGCTCAGGGTCAAACGGCTCCAGGGTTCCCGGTTCGGCCTCAAGCTTGGGTTTGTGTCCATGTGGGAAAAATAGAATTAATTAGTCATTAATTCTGCCCATATTACCTTTATATCTACCTGAAGACATGTTTAGATGAGTGGAGATGGAAATTAACTAGCCATGTACAATATATCGTTAATGCCTTTTCCAATTTCAGTGAAGCAAAAAGAATGTTCAGCAGTTGGATGCTCATTTCCTTTCACTGGTTGAGTTTTCTCTTTAGTCTTTTCATCACGCCTAGACTTCAGTACTGTGTATGGAAGAAAAGCTATTTTAAAGCACTCTCAGCCTTCAGACAGTGCACTTGATTCCACGATGAGATTGAAAGATGTGGAAGTCTCTACTGATGCTGCATTATCATTGGGTCAGGGGTTGAATTTTAAACATCCATCCATAAACAGCCTGCAAACTCTCCTGTGTAGCGGCCTTGAATAGCGAGCTGCTGCTCTCTCAATTCCTTTCTACCTTTTTTCCACATTCATATTGCATAATATTGTTTGTCTAATTAAAAGGGGAAATAAAGAAAGGAACATTGTGTTGGCATTTGTAAAGAGAAGCCAGGATGAAGGTCCAGGAAAAGGAGCCATTTTGCCTTGGGGTATGATGGGTGTCTCTTGAGGAAAGCCCTAGATTTAGCGCCACTTGCATCACTACAGTCAGTCGACTCATGTATTATTAACAAGGACAAAATCAGTTTTGTTCTTTTTTTGTCCCTCAATGAAGAGGCAGCGTTGAGTCAATAACTCTGCATGGTGTCCATTATTTTGTGAATAAGTTATCAATTTTCCCTCAAATTCACTTTCTCAGTGGTACAGAGGTTGAGGAATTATGGATATTAGGAATGTAACAGAATGCAATGAACAGATAATGTGTTCTAAACAGATACAAATACAGATATGAGCAGGAGGCGGACTACAGGGCATCTGGTTGAGACCACAGGACCGGAATCTCAAGCTTGTGGAAGAAACTAAGACCACGTTCATTAACATTAACATGATTACATGACGCATTACCAGCATTCATTCATTCATCGTTAGTAACTGCCTGGTCAGGGTCACAGTGGTTTCAATTAAACTACTAGTTTTGTATATTTTGGGAAATAGAACAAACTAAATTTGTTCAAAAGTATCATGGGCAGGTACAAACAAAAATAATAACTGTATGAGCAAGATTAAAAAAAAAAACGTTCATATTTAAACTGCTGGTTTAGGCCACGCCCTCTTTTTCTTTAAATACAAATACAGATAGGGAAATGGATATTTGGAGCCCTAAACAGATTCAAATACAATTAGTGCTTTGTGTTACACCTCTAATGAGTACATTATTGCTAAGGAAGGAACAATTCAGCCAAACACTCCAATAGTTTCTATGAAGCAGTTATGCTAACTGCTTCAGATTTGCTTTCATTCATTATTAGCCATTTATCATTTATGAGTCACGTTTTCTTTTAAATCGGTGACATTTTGAGGTTTATGTGTGAATCCGTATCCACATAATCTATACGTTTCTTTTGAAGGATTGAATGTATGTATGTTTTTTTTTTTTTTTTTTAATTCAATGTGAAATCATGAACAGGACGATCTTCTCAAATTTTTTGACGCTGTCTGAAATCTAAGGGTGAAGTGGATGATGATGGCACGGTCAGATCCCCTGCAAATGAAGCTCATTAATCAAACCCACTGCTTCATTTATGTTTTTTTTGTAGAAGTGATAGATTCGCACTTGGTGCAGAGGTGAAGAGCCGGTGATGATGAAGGAGGCTAACAAAGATGAAAGCTCTTCACAGAGGAAATGAAACTCCATCAGTTCTCTTATTACTGAAAATAAATCATCTGTGTGAATCGGAGCACAACCTTTTACTGTGGTACAAAACCAGAAGAACGCAAGCTGCCGCCACTGCACCCTCCTTATTGCTAATTAATTAGCTGAATGGTTGGATGCTAGTGACTCTCTGATATTAGCTCCAGATAGCTTATTAAACTCAAGGCATAATTTATCAGAGGTCGAGTCCTCTTGGAAAATATTATTACCGTTCCCAGCAGGGCTAATTCACTCTCGCTCGCCCTTCTCCAACAATATTTGTTCTTGGGTTAGAGTTTTTTTTTTCCTCCCCACAGCCAGCAGCATGTTGCTGGTTCAGTGACGTATTCTCAGTTTAATGTCACAGGATAGTCACTGGCTAATCAGTCTTCGCATGGAAAAAAGTCTCAAACTTAGATCTTTTTTTATGATTTTTTTTTTATGTAAATAATATCATATTGAAGCTTACTATAGCCATGCATACTGTACATTTTCCCTACACACTAATTTAAAACAAATGATTAATTGTGTAAAATTCAACAGGAAATATTCTGAAAAAAAGTGTTAGTATTTAGTTTGAAATGAGAATACAAAATAAAATATATAAAAAATGTTAAACTGGCATTGCCCTTTACTTTTTCACTTTTATTAATTATGTAATTTAATATTGATATTTCAATTCAGTCTGTTTTTGAGATTTTAACACGAAGTTGTTGTGTTTGTGTATTGTTTTGGGAGTTCTTAATTAATAATTTCTTTTTTTTTAATTCAACAATTCAGACACTATTTTAATATGAATATGGGGAAAATATATTGGGAATGTACTGCATTAAAAAAGATTCTAGACTTCTAGATTTTTAAATTTTTATATAATGTAGTTACTTTTTAATGATTTTTTTATTTTTTATTTTTATAATTATAATTTTATATGAGACATCCACCTTTTTATCTAGATTTCCACACTAGGATCATTGGGAATATATTTTAATATTTAACTAAAGGTCCTTGACATTCCTTTTATTTTTTTTGTTTATTTTTAGATTTTATGTATTGAAACTTTTTACCTTGAACATGATTTGTTTTTGTTTTTTTTGTTTTTTTTTACACATTATGAATCATTGAGAATATATTCTTTATTTTCATGTAACTAAACAATCTTGACAAATTTCTTTACTTATTTTTTCTCTCCCAAGTCACTGATTTCCGTCATACCACTGACAAATACGTGTTGACATGATGCGTGTGTTTATGTTTAAACATCTCCACTCACAGTGTAGCTAAAAGAAAAAAAAAAGAAGAATTATTAATGCTGCCATACTTAAACGAGGTTTTGTTCTGAAAGATACTGAAGAACCATTTAAAAAGGAAAGGTTGGATTTGTTTACCGTGTCACAGAACAATCATAAAACAGCATATTTTGTATAATAACTTTGTGTAATGTTGCTATTCGAGGCTTTAAAATCTTCAGACCTCAGGCTTTCTGTAAATAATTCCCACTCGGTTTGGTTTCATTTCTCTAAAATGATGTTTCATCGCAGCAAACCTGAACGACTTTGTTTACTTCTCCATGTGCAAATTAGACATAAATTTTCTGAAGTTTCCCCTTGAGACGCCTCTGAGGCACGGTGTAAGAGGAAGTAAAGAAAGGAGGAGGAAGGTAGAGCAGGATGGAAGGGAAAGAAACGGTGGCAGAGTATTTTCCACGTTCTTGGTGTGTGATCCGTTACAGCTAGCTAAGACGCTGAGGGAACACAACTAAGCCTCTGTGTGTAGCTAACTGACATTCAGCATTTTCTATAAAAAAGTTTTACTTCAGCCGGGTTCTAAAGCAAGACAATACGAGACGATACAATACGAGATAAGATGAGACAATACTATACGATATGGTACGGTACGATACGAGATAAGATGAGACAATACGATGCAATACAAGACAATACAATATTACGTGATAGGAGAAGACATGATACAAGACGAGATGAGATGAAAAGATATGAGACGAGAGACTATATAATGCAATACTACAAGATACGAGGTGAGACAAGATGAGACGATACAATATGAGACAAGATAGGGCGAGACACTATGAAATAAGATGAAACAATAGAATATGAGGTGAGACGATACTATATACAAGGCAATACTATACAACACAAGACAGGACGAGACGCTACGAAATGAGACAAGATGATATGAGACGATATTATACAATACGAGACAATACAATATGAGAAACAATATAATACCAGACAATAAAATATGAGAAACAATACAATATGAGACGATACTTAAGAGAAGACGGCTAATTAAAATCCCCATTTGCATCCATAGTCCAATTTCTGAAGCTGTAAATCAGATGCAAATCCCTCCTGGATTCTGTAGTGCTGTTGTGAGTGTAATATGGTGAACGTATAGTCTGTGTGTGCGTGTGTGTGTGTGTGTGTGTGTGTGTGTGCGTATGTGTGTGTGTTCAGGGTTAAACTGAGTGCTATTTAAACAAACAGGATAATAAGGAACGCTGTGCAGTTGGAGTATAGAGCTCTTCATTCTACTCTTGTGTTGCATTGGATTGATGTGTTCTATGTGTTGTGTTGTTTTGTTGTGTCACTCTGTATTGCTGTAGTGTGCTGTTTTGTGTTGCTATTGGTTGTGTTGTTTCAAGGCATACTATTTTGTGTTGGCTTGCATTTGTTGTCCTGCGTTGTGTTGTTTTGGGTCATGTTGCGTCCTGTTGTGTTGCTTTGTTATGCTGTGTTGTTTTGTGTCATTGTGTTGTGTTTTGTTCTGTTATGTTGCGTTGTGTTGTACGTGTGTGTAGCTCAGGTGATTACTCTTGGCTGAAGATGGTTTGACTGTAGCAGTGTCAGAGATGCAGTGTGCTGCGTGTGGAAAGCTGTCAGTGCAATGAGGTGATGTAGGACCTCAGTGGTGTGGCTTTGAAAAGTACACACACACACACAAACACACACACACACACACACACACACCCCACACTCTTACATGACTGGACCAACATTTTCACACTTACATACAGTACATCACCCATGCTGTCACTGCAATTCTATGCTTCTCTGCTGTTCTCTCACACACACACACACACACACTTCTTCTCCAGGCCAAATGGATGTTTACATGCACACAAAAACCTTCTTTCACACCTATATCACATGTCAGCGTTTCCATAACAACAAGAAACTCGAGTCCTGTCACATTGGAACAATTAGCTAAGGAATAACACACTCCATGTTATGTTCTTATAGTCAAATAATCAACAGTAGTGTGGTATGATGAACTGGGGTTACTTTTAATACCCCAAAGTTGGTTATTTTCCTACAATAACGACACAGAATGTTGTATGTCTTGATTAAAGAAGGGCACTTCATGATTTTTATCCATTTGTAGTTACATTTAATGCTGTGGAAGGTCTGAGAACATTTCACAACATGAACTGAACTCAGAAATACTTACCTGTGTGTGAGTGTGTGTTGAGTGAGAGTCCGGCTCTAATGCGAAATATATTTTTTTTCAGCGCTGCAGCGATACTCCTTAGCAACAGAGACACATTTCATATAAGCTGAAGAGCTGCAGTGTGAGAGCACAGTACACTCTCTCTCTCTCTCTCTCTCTCTCTCTCTCTCTCTAAAATATTTCTTTGGCTAGTTAAAGGTTCTAGCTTTCTAAAAGCATTTTTAAAAAATCAGAAACCATTTCTTATAGGATTCTACAAGGAACAGTCCCCCAGAAGGACAAATCGAAGAACTCTGTGGGTGCTAGAGGACAGTTATTAGCATTACATTAGCAAGGCTTCGAGGTTGCTCCAGATTTGTCTCTTGTGGTTGTGTAGTGACGCTTAAGCTTTTAGCAGGTTCTAACATGCTACACTCTACACAAGAAAACAGGATTCAGATGAGGAGATTGGCTCAGGCTTGCAAGGTCTTCTTGAGGTCTTGTGGCTGTATGTTTGGGGTCACTCTCTTGTTGAAATGTCCATAAGATTCAATTCTCGTCTAACTTGTCCCGGTACATTGCTCCATTCACATGTCCTTCGTTAATGTAATGCCTCGGTACCATTTGCAGAGACTCAGCCCCATAGGGCAGGTGTGGTTGTTGGTTAATGCTCTGATTTATTGATCAGCTGGTTGGGGGTTCAAGCCCCTGCACTGTCAAGCTGCCACTGTTGGTCTGGGATATGCAGAGAGAAGAATTTCACTGTAGTGTAATGTATATGTGACAAATAAAGGCTTCTTCTTCTCCCACCCCCACGCTTCACTGTGTCTGTGGAGTTCTTGGAATAATAAGCACAATCCTTCTTTCTCCAAATATGACGAGCTGAATTCTTCCCAAAGAATTCAGCATTTGTTTCATCTAACCAGAGTATATTGTTCCATAAGAGTTCTGATTTGTCTAAATGCTTTTAGATGCACATCTCTGTCCTTTTTTTTTTTTTTAGAGAGGTTTAGTGTGAGGTGTAGGAACAGAGATGATCATGATGCAGGTCATTGCTTGTTGGTCCTGCTGCTTTCAGATCGTCCTGCAACTCTTGTCGAGTGATTGTGAAATCATGTAGTTCACCTGTTCAGGGAAGATTAGTTGTGGTTCTGTGAACTTTTCACCTGCGTATTATTGAACTAGTCGTACTGACAGGGATGTGTACAGTCTTTGCTTTAGCTTTGTAGCTTTCTCTATTCGAGTGCTGTTTAATAATGCTGTCCCTGAGAACTTTAGGAAGCTCCTTCACCTTCACCATGATTGCTACTTGTTGTGTGAAATTTTCCCAATCAATGACAACGTCTTTTATAATCACAACAGGTGCAATTTGCATGAGAACATTTTTTTTTTTTTTTTTTTCAGCATTTATATCTAGATTTATTTTTATGTAACCTTTGCATAAAATATATGCATTGGAAATATATTAAATAACTAAAACAAAAAGGCTCTTATTTCCCCTCACTCTATAACACTAATAGCAGTTTGAGTAGTTTATTATTCTTTGTTTATTTCTATTTGTGTTAAAAACTGCAAGTCAACTGTTTATTATTGACTATTTTACACAGTTGTGAGAAAAATTTTAAATGCTTTAGTTTTAGCAATCATTTAAAAAGAGCTCACATTACTTAGAGCTCAGAAATGCTAAACTAAGTAAGTAAGTAAATAAATAAATAAAAGGGGTGTGTGTGTGTGTGTGTGTGTGTGTGTGTGTGTGTGTGTGTGTGTGTGTGTGTGTGTGTATACATACCTACTTCCAGGCACACCGTGTGCTCCTTGCCATGCAAAACGCTCTCATCTCCAGGAAGTGATTGGCTGTCTCCATGGTAACGCTCCTCCATTTTAAAGCGTTTCTCATATCCAGTGCTATTTTATTATCAGCAGATGTGAGCGTGGGCGTCTTGTCCATCACACTGCTGCTCAGTCACTGTGTGTGTGTGGTTTGTGTGTGTGTGTGTGTGTGTGTGTGTTTACAGAAATAAGACATAAATATAGCTAAAATGAGGAGACGAGGCAGCACGTGTTGTCACAGCAGGATTGATAGTAATTTCTCTTTTCCCCTGTGTGACGAGTTGAAGAGCGAAGGCTGATTTTTTTAATCATACGTCTGATTTCATAATCAAATAAATTGTATTCATGGAAATTCCATGCTGATTTTTTTTAATACATTTCATTTTTTCAACAACAAATTTATTTTATTTTTCAAATTTATTTTATTTTTATTTTAAATTTATTTTATTTTTCAGAAGCAGCTAAAAACTGAGATTAAAAAACAAGCAAACATACATTTAAATACTTTCTTTGTTTTTTTTTTTTAATTTATTTGTTATCGTTATTTGATTTGGTTTTTAAAAGCACAACTAAACAACTAATACCAGATTTTTGATATTTAATTATTGCTTTCTATTTTGCTGCTATTATTTTTCTCTTGTTTGCTTCTTTTACTATTTTTTGTTCCTTTAAAAAAAAATCACATTGAGATAGGAAAACAAGTACAGAGTATTTTTATATCTACATATATCTACATATACAGGATTTTAAAAATCTTTTTTTTCTTGGACCACATTAAAATATTTTTTGAACAGCTAGAACCATTTTGTTACCTTTAACTAGCTTTATTATTTTATTTATATGTGTTTATCTTTTTACTTCACACTGCTATGATGTATAAAAGGTACTATATAATTTCATTATTATTATATGTTATTTTCAGTAGTAGTGTATTTGTACTTCACCAGTCACAGTGAGAGCACATGTACAAGAACTCTTTATAACTTTTTTTGTTTTTTGAAGTTCTACCATGAGCGGAACAACATAAGTAGAGCTGGATCAGTTTGATTGGCTTTTCCTCTCAATACTGGCCGCGTTGTCGTTTGGACTTCACGTCTCCGCCGGGGTTCAAATCTTCCACACGGCTCTGAGCCTGCTGGGGAACGAGGGACGGCTGAGTAAGCCCACAACTCTTATCACACTGTTATTGGATTAATGAAGCAGAAGGGAGAGAATGGAGGCTTCCAGAAACTTCCACGAGGAAGTGAGAGAGATTCATATTCCCATGATGGCTGGGTTCTTGGCAGAAGATTTCTCCACAACATGGACACACAAACATTTTCTGCCATTGTTTTGGCATAGAGCTCCACAAAATAAAGAAAAAAAAGAGAGAGAAGTTAAATCACAGGAACAAATGGACATTTTCCATGAGGAAACTTCCATAATTATCCCTGTGTGAAAGGTCACAGTCATCCACCACGCTCTCTTCTTCTACATGAAGAAAATAAGGACTGTAACAGTATAAAGGTGTGAAAACTTTACCTCTTAGGGACGGATTGTTTCCCTTCAGCGCCCTGTTCTATTATCCATAACTTCCTGAGCTGTGCTTCAAGAGTTACCTCTCATTTCCTACAAGTACCTGAACTCCAAAATAGCTGTTACTATCAGCTTCACTCGCTGAACAAAAAGTCTTCATACAGGATGGCGAAGGGAAAAAAAAGAAAATGGCACTCTAGAGGAAACGATGAGGTCTGCTAACTCTGCGTCTGTTTTAATACGTCAGGTCTGTTTTAACCTTTAAAGCAGAAATAAACGCAGTCGTGCTTTTTCTACTGCACATTCAATAACAAGAATGGACCCAAACTGGAACCAACAGAACCTGAAGGTCCAGGTCTAGTTCGAGCAAGCTGAAAAAAATGTGACTGCATCATTATGGTGTAAGGATGCCATTGTTAAAGTCAACGCTGTTGAATTCTGGATTCGTATTGGTCAGAAGGGGTTAAAGAATCTTCTATAACAGCAGCTCTGACTGTTTATATTAATGCGCTCTTTCTAATACATTATTGTTTCTATAGTAACAGCTCATTCTCAGGGACTGGTATGGTGGACGCTCCACATAAACGTTTTTTTTTTTTTTTTAATCTTTGATACTGTATGGTGAAGTTTTCCTGGAGTAAGGAGATGCTTATTTAACATTTATGGAAGGAGTTTAACAATAAATAGTTTCACCATTGTGGCCATAAATATAGTTTTTCTGCTTATTCTGATAAACCACGTCTTTACGACTTAAAAGCAAATGCAGATTAATGTGGTTTATGGTTTCCTTTCAGCATAATGTACATCATATCTATTATTAATTTAGATTCAATAATGCTCTGCTTCTGTCCTGTTTTTATTTATTTATTTTATATTAAGGGCAGGACACATAAGAGTGCTACTAGCGGGAGTATCTAATTGGACAAACGCCACAGTGTCCTGTCCACTCCGAACTCCATGAGCTGGTTTTAGATAACGAGACTCTTATGTCTTTGAATAAACATGACAAAAACACACACATTGTAGATCCACACATATTAGATACACAGTGTACACTATTAATCATTCCTAGAAATATAAATATTGGAAAATATAGTAAAATACCTGATTCTAATTGCAGTGAAGAGATAGCACTGTTGGAATTCCCACTGAAAAATAAACATACTCAAAATTAGTGCAAAAGTTTATGCCCTCTATGGCTTCTGAGTGGGAAATAAAGGAAAATATACTTTATTTTTTTTTTCCTTTGACATTTTTTGCACTCAGCCGTATATTGATGGATGAATAGATTGAGATAGAGGAAGTTGATTATTTTCCTATAACAGCACATCCAAAAGTGCTTTCTTTCTCTTGTACCACAGTAATTTCTCAACGATTATATTTTATTTTTAATTAATAAACAGTGTTGTAGATCTGTAGTAATTTATAGTTGCATTTAATTTACTATTAATAATATGTAAATAACCCCCAGATTATATTTTAGCCAATTATCCGATTCTAATTACACTGAAGAGGTAACACTATTAGAAATGCCACTGAGACATAATAACCCTTATAATAATAGTTGCATGTAAAAGTTTACACACCCTAAGTTTTTTGTGTGAAGAAAGAAAATGTGCTTCTATTTCTTCGCCATATTGTTTTTTATGAAGGATGCACAAACTTTTGCACACAACTATAATTAGATGGATGGATGGATGGATGGATGGAAGTTGATTTATTTTCCTGTAATAGCATGTCCTGAAGTGTTTCATTCTTCTCATACAACAGCAATTTGCCAGTGGTTACTTTTTTTTTTTTAATTAAAGTAGGAAACATTGCACTTTTTCATTTATAGTTACATTTAGTACTGTGCCACTACCTTTTCCTCTTTTTACCTCAAGATACACAAACCTTTGATCTCAGTGGTAAATGGATAGATGGATGGATGGATGGATGGATGGATGGATGGGAGGATGGGAGAGAACAGATTTCTCAATATTTTCTATCCATTACTGAAATCACTGAATTAACCTCTGAAAATAACACCTAAAAATAGAACCACTAATGGAAAAAAATTGCAGACTCGAGTGCCCTGCTTGCGCCCCATTTTCAACAATAAACATCTAAATTCTTAAATTATCGGGAAAATTAAGCAGAGGTTATTATTAGGCCGCGGATGAAAAACGGCTGTAGAGAATTTGCCTGTAGGGGTGGAGTTAATTGGTGATCTGTGACAAATATATCTGTCCACTTAATAGGCTAATTAGATAAAACTATAGTGGCACGGCTGTGTCCCGGGGCGAGTTATGCAAACATTATGGAGACTAAAAGAGTCAAAGTGGTGATTTAAGTGTTTGAAATAGACTTTTGTGCCTTCAGTCATGTGCATTTGTATTAATCTGAGCCAAGTCTTGATGAAGTCTCAAAGGCTCATCCATACACCTTCTTCCTTTCTTCTTGCTGTTCTGTCTTTCTTTAAAACAAAAATGATAATATTACAATATCATCTGAAAGATTTCATTTTCCTGTCCATGTAGCCTTCACAGAACCAATCTAGATAAAGAGCTCTGCATCAGACTGTATACCTTCCTAAATCTTATACATGATGTCAGAGAATATTCGGCAAATACGAACAAACGGCTTGGCGTTCTGAGGCCCCGGAGCTAAAGTTTGCAAGCTGGATAATAGGATGATGAGTTGGAGGAGGAATGATATGGAATTCAGTTCTGATGATGAGAGTAAATTTGAGGATATTTCTGATTTCCAGCAACATAAGACCTCCATTTAAAAGAAGATTGTCTTAATTCAATTCCTATACGTAACCTTAGTAAAAAAAAAAAAAGTTTCTGAAAGGTTCTGTGGAATAAGCAAGGCTTCTAAGATGTTACTGCTTGGTGAAGATGTTTATTTTATTTATTTATTTTTTTAAACTTTCTTTATAGTTACACTTAATGTCATGGAAAGAAGTTAGTTCCTGTTCTGACTTATGTGTCACTTATTTCCCCGTCGCGCCGAGTGCTGCAAGCAGAGACGCTCAGTGCGTACAGCAGCTCGCAGCGCTACGGCACATTCTCCCGAGCTGTCGTGTTTATGTTGCCACGTGTGTTATGGCTTGTCTCCTCCCATGTCCTGTCATTGGTTGTCTCCCTCGTTTCTCCTGATTACTCTCACCTGCTCTTAGTTTGTCCTTTGGTTAGTTTGTGTATTTAAACCCTCGTGTTTCTGTGTTCAGTGTGAAGTACAGTATTGCTCAGTGTTTTTGTGTTATTATTCTCTGGTTCTCAATCTCGTTCTGTTCCCGAGTTTGTGTATCTTGGATTCTCCCTTCCATTGCTGTTCGTACGTCGCCTGACCTCTGCCTGTTTCCTCTTCTCCTGACTCCTGCCTCTTTCTAATGAAACCCTAACTGCAACTGCATCCGTGTCAGCCTTCAATCCATGATGTTATGCTACAGAATATATTATCAATCCATAATACCAAACTATTCACCTGTGACTTGGAGAAGCACTACTGTCAGAGCTGTTGTTATAGAAAATTAATCAACACCTTTTGACCAATCAGAATCCAGAATTCAGCAGCGCTGTATAAGGACAGGAGAGCATGGATAAGTCCATATAGAGTATGTGTAATTACAAAGCCTAATTCTACTGCAAGGTAGCATCATTGTTTAATCAAAATCAAGTCCATTCAGGCATCACCCATCCACTGCCAGGCTCTTGATGGTTCAGGATGTTTCCTGCATTACATTATCTGGCATTGTTCTCTCACAATAAGCGCTCTGTTTGAGCTCTCAAGAACCCTTGTGAGATGAAACAGCCAGATTTTCCAGTTCAAATGATCTGCCGAGTTCATAAATAAAGAGGAGAAGCAGCGTCTGCTGTGCCACGTCACAATTCAGAAGCTCGAAAGGCTTCAACTGGAGCTAGCAGCTGCTGCAGGCAGAGACAGATTGAGGAAGCCGGTTACGCATTTATTGCACGAGACCTTGAATGTTCAGTATATTACAGTGATCAATATATTAAACCCCAGATAGCAGCAGAGTTTACGCAGACTATCGAAGATGTGCTTATGCTAGTTTAATGTTATTTCAGTGCACATCCACTCAGCAGTGTTAAAGCTTGAATTAAGTGTTGATGATGTGGTGTACACTTTAAGGAATACAGTCGAGGAGTAATGAATTTGAGGTGTGTGTATATGTACTTGATAGGAAAGAGAAAGCCAAGTGTAACCATGTATAAATGTCAGCGCTAATGGATCTTGTACCTTTCTCATACTGCATTGAATAGTGGTACATCCATCATCAGCAACAGAAGGTTTGTACTGAGATCAAGGTGTGAATGTGCTAGTGGAGGCAAACATCATCAAGACAATGGACAAAAGTTATTATCCCTATTAGGAATGCACTGATACTGATACTGATATCCAGCGTCAGTCCAATACTGTGCTCATTTACTCATAACAAATGCTCCGATACTAACATCTGATACTATGTGATACTATCGTAGTCCTAGTGTATATTGTCCAGGTCAAATTCTCACCAGCTAGCACTGATTTTTAGTTACTGAACTCTCTACTGAGATAATAACATGAAATAATGACATAATAAGTTGAAATCACTTCAAAACTTGTGGTTCAGGGACTAGTAGAAAGTTACACATTGTGTGAGTTATTTATTTAGTGATTTCGCTAATTTTTTTTTACTTATTTGGACGATGTCAATAATTTTGGAGCTGACTGTATGTTGCCTGGCTAAAATTGCTGGATCAGTATCAGAATGGATCTAGCTTTTATTTACTGACTCAGTCGATGGCTCTATTTTTGTGCTGTGAAAGTGTGATGTTGACTGACACTTAGCAAAATCTTGCGAAACTTGGTACCAGAAGTTTGCCAAAAGTCAGCTCAGTTAATGTTTAGGATGTCAATATTGCATCAGTATCGGGTATCAGGCTATAGTCAGACCTTTCATATCACTACTGTATGAAAATGAAAATAAAAACATGGGATTGGTGCATGGCTAGTACATGGTATGCATTAGATTGGGTATTAGAGATATACTGGTAGCACATGGTATGGATTATGTGTTGGGTTGTCCATGTTCTACCAATTTTGTGACTTGTTCTCCCAAATGTATTACCTGACATGTGATGAACAGTATTGATGGTTGTGCTCACCAGCAATTCATCATCAGTCTATTCTGCTCTAGGTGAAGTGTGAATGAATCATCGCCTCACCAAAGAGCAATCATTCAAAAGGAATAGGTTGTAAGAAGGTGAGAGGTGAGCGACCATCACAAGAATATATGTAGGACTATCAGTGCTGTTCCAGAGTGTACGTGGTCGGAATATCTGCACTGTCACTACCTGAAATACATTCATATCTCTCTCTGTATTCGGATTTACTTGAAATTAAAATTGTTGCTTCAGAGCTTTTTGTACTTTTTGTTAAGGATATCAATACAATAGTATAGCTAAAAAAAAATATTTTAAAAATATTTGTAGAGGTATTCCCTATTTGATTTTATAGTTCATCACTTCCAGGAAGTGAAGCTAGTAAGAGGTTTGCTTTTGTGCAGGGTGTGTTTAGGTAAAGTGACACCCAGACTGCAGTGAATTTCAGAAAGCTTTTTTTGATGAAATATAACCAGAGTTTGGAATGAAGTCATATACATGCTTATTTATTTATCAGATAGTCAGGAACGTTCTGTGGTCTGCAAGATGAACTGCTAAGTCCTGCATTCCTAAACCATAGATCAGAACTTCTCTGTTATTAGAACACACACTCACACATATAGAAATACACACTGCATTGCGAGAAAGCCACTGAAAGGCAGCCAGCTCTTGACTTGCAGAGCCTCAGAGCCAGGATGTGGTTATACTTTGACTAACTGTTCTGCACTGAAATGTTCTGAAGATGAAAACACTAAAGAAACATTAAAGTGCTTTGTTTTTCAACACTCCTGCACATCATCATTATCAAATCCTTCTCCAAAGGGCATACCCAGCAACGCAACAGCAGTGTACCAGAAAAAAGCAGTGCTCTCCCCAGGAATGGTACAATGGCCTTTGGCATGAATTGTCCAGAATTAAACATAAAATGCATGGTTTCTCCCAAAGCACTTTTTAAATGCCGACTCCCGAGTATTGTTAAATACACAGGCAAATTAAAAAGAACAACTTCTGGTCCATTTTCATAATTGTGCTCCACTGCCCAGTGCAACTGCTGGCCTTGCAGCTATCCCAGAGAGCAATCGATACATCAATTGAAGTGGGCCACGGTGCCGCTGTCTCAAGAGTTCTGCCAGTTTTTGGTCCATTTTATTTTTAGGAAGACTTGATATTCACTCACATACATCTCAGAAGGGTTGTTGAATCACTCCACTATCCTTTTGATCTGAAAGGGTGTGAGCAGGGCCATAACCAGAATCAAAATTTTAGTGAGGTCTGCATAGGTAATATATCATAATGCCAAATGTGTAGGTACTACATTTTTTATTTATTGCTAATCCTTCCATCTTTCTTTAAACTGCCCTTTTAAACAAGATACCTGTTGATTTCAGCCTCCAAAAATAAGACATTTCACAATATCTTAGAATTAAAAAAAAAAGTTTTGGAAATTAAACATAGTATAAGAAGTCCTTTGTAAGAATATACTGTTTATTTTGTCCACCTATTAAAACTTTTTATCAGCTTCAAAATTGAAGATGTGTCACTAGATTTTTCTATTTTTGCATAATTTTCAGAACTCACAGTGAACTGATTTCATATTAAAGAACAGTAGTGTAGAGGTCGTATTATTAATAAATCATTTATTTTATGTAGTTTTTGTAAATTACACAACTGAGATGTACAATTTCTGGTATATTAATGCTTATTCACATAAGAAATGGACTGTTGTAGAACAAACTTATGCAAAACAAACATTTTATTCTAGGAAAAAGATGTTTTGTATAGAAATTAATAATAAAGTGTGCATGTAAACTTTTCTACTGTCGAATATATCAATCTGCTGACAAGCAAGACTTCATATGCTGATGGCTTCAAAGTTTGCTTGTAATGCTGATATTTGCTGATGTTATAAAAGGAAGTTTGAATTTAAGTAGAGAATATGGACTCACATGCCATGATTGATCAACTTAACAATCCAGCAGTCGTATTGTTTCTATGAAGGATCACAGCCTCTCTTTTTACCCACTTCTGTTTCTGTTGTTTTCAATCACTTTTCCTGTCACATGTTTGAGTCAGTAAAGTTTTATATGATAGAAATGAGTCACTGGGTGGTCATTCAAGCCATGACTGCCTGCTCTCAGACATAAGCACTCCACTCAGAACTATAAATCATGTTTAGAATTCATTCATTTATTGGTGTTATATATGCCAAACTGAGCTTTGGACCTTGGCTTCTTACTCATGTAGATGTAGTCGTTATTATTGGATTGCACACCACTGGCTGCTATGTAATGTAACTTCGTCCAAAGAATGATTTTTTATTTTTTTTTTTTTTGCTTTTATTTGTTCATTCCTTGAAATAAGGCTTGACTCTTTGGACATATTGTAAGGCCAGATTTGCACTAAGAGAAGTCCTTGTGCTAGAATAGTCCAGCTTTCATCATTTCTCCAGATAAAATGTGTTGTTGATGTTTATAATTCTTGTCAAAACTGAATTAAAAGAAATTCCAGTTTGGACAAGCAACCGCTTTTTTATTAAAAATGTAGCAATCAATATCTAATCTACCTGAAAATCTGCTCTTTTCAGATGGAAAAATTTAGCTAGAAAAGTAGATTACTGCTTAAAGTCTCCTTTAAGTGCATAGAGTGTATCCTGCTTTTGTTCTTTTGCTGTGTTTATGATGGGTTTTATTTAGCGTTTATCTGTCTCAAAAGTTGTATCAACCTCGTCTATCCTAAAATAAGTGTCATTTTTATGAAAAATTTAAAAAAAGTTAATACATAAAATGTGAAAAATTATAAGAAAAACATCAGTAATGTGAAACAAGGAAATGTATTAGTTATATTAGTTATATCTTTATTAGTATAATTCTTGGGAAAAATTGACATTTTAAAGGAAACTACTTCAAATAAAAAGGAAGTTGCATGTAGTGATGTCATGTGATCACTTGCTTAATTTCTGTGGTGTAATTTTTGGATGAATAATGTAAACTGTGTCAAGCATAATCTTTTTTCAGTCAAGCAAAACAACACATTTTAGTTTGTGTAACTTGTGTTTTTTGTGCAAACTCAGCTACATTGTGTTTTTTTTTCCACCTTTGTTGTAATCGTTTGACCTTAAGTAAGCAGCAGCAATCAAGACAAGTTGATTTTTGAAAAAGAAGCAAAGTAATGAGCATGGTTTTAGCCCATGATTTTTTTCTTCATTTGTTTGCCTGCTTTTGGCTTATTTTTGGTTGTGACTCACTCACTTTATCAGCCGCTTTATTGGGGGGCAGTTAATTACACTGCAACTCAAAAAATCCAGGTTTTCCAGGCAATAATTTTGTTATCTTAGGAACTAGGCAGATGAGTCATTATGATTAAGACAGACTCCCAAGGCTTTAAATACCTTTAGGATGTATTTCCACTTGGTTACAGAATTGCATCATCACATATAACGTATTCTTCAAGCATCATACATTGTATGCCTGCTCTCCATGTTATTTACATACTTTACTCTTTATAAATGTCTCAGACTCACACAATAATTCTTATTATAGCCACAATCCCTGCTCAACAACCTTTGTGCTCATGCTAATCTTTCTATATCTAGTAATCAGCAAAATTATATCCCGAATGTCTCAGTTCAAAGTTTAGAACAGAGTCAAATCAAGCTGAAATGAGTCCTCATACCTGAAGTCAGCCAGGATTTAAAGCAGAACCCTGTGACCCAGCTGCATGCTAGCGAGTGGTAATTAGCATGCCATAGCACTTTCTCTCTCTCTCTTCTCTCTGTCTGTCTCTGTCCCTCTGAAGGGGAAGCCACAAGCAGGTAGGCTCTAATAATAACACCAATCCGGCCAGAGATGTGAGGTTCCACAGTCATGACAAATCCCACGCAATGAGTGAATCAATTCCACTCTTTGACGTTCTTCAGAATGAAGTGTTGCTTAAAGAAAGTGTGAAAGGATAACGCATGCTAAAGGTCAGACGAGGAGATGGGCATTGACATGAGGACGATGTGAAGAAACGGTCCAGGGTTTAAGAGTTGATTCAGTGTCTGTGTTTTCGTCTTGAAGGTTTGAGATCAACTATATTAAGACACTCTCTGATAGGCTCCTAGCTTGTTGGTAAAACTTTATCCTGCTCAGGGTCGTGGTGTATCCGGACCCTATCCCTGGAATGCTGGGCGTGAGCTGGAAATACTCCCTGCATGGGACAACACTCTATTACAAGTCACCGTGCACTTACATATTTACACCTTGTTGTAGCAACACGTTATTGGGTGGTGGGAGGAAAATGGGAACCCCACTGACATGGAGGGAAGGTCTGAAACTGCAGATAGACAGTAACCCTAACTCAGGATCGAAACAGGAACCCTGGAGCTGTGTTTACTAAATAACCTGCAGGAAAATAGATTCAGGCATTTATTTGTTTTTATCCATTTACTTTTTATTTATTACTGGAAAACTACAGCTTTACATGAGTCAATTAATAATCAGATCTCCTTCTGTAGCTTCTCCAAGATATTAATTAGCTATTAATTATTAATTAGCCTATATTTTCCATTAAGAAGCTTGCCACTTAGTTAAACTACAGAGTAATCAAGTTGCATTGATTTTCTTGTCGATTGACTCAATGTTCCTAGCTGCTAACTCTCAAGTCACATTGATTAGTATTAAAATTTTATTGCTACAAACTGCACATAATGCTCTCCTTTTTGAGTTGCCTCTATTCTGATCAGAAGATGGAGATGATCTTTTTTCATTTCCCTGTTTGTTTCTGTGATTTTGTATTCCAGATAAGCAAGAATGATGCTGCGTTTTCACATTGCACATCAATTAAGCAGAGCACCTGGTTCACAACGATGTCACAGCGCACTTTGTAACTTTTTTTTGGAGATGCGCTGCTATAGAACTTTTGTCTAGACATGATCAGAATGAGAGATAATTACATTTCAGCTAGCTGGTCTTGCTTTTAAGGTTCGCTATTAGAATACTTTTTGCTCTATTAACTTAAAAAAATGGAGGCACATTTCAGGTACATGTCTGAATTTAAAAACATAATTATTAATATTGCCCTGAGAAATAAGGCCCATTAGTCTCATAAAAGCTTCAACAAGCAATTTCATAGAAGCCACCTGGACATAAAAAGCATTCAAAGTCTAGTTTGTCTTTAAAATGTTCCGAACAAGACCAACCACCGACACAGTAATAATCAGTAAGACCCGTATTTCAGGGTTCCAGACTCCCTGCTTTATATAAAGCTTCGTCCACTTTGCCATTCCAGGTTATATGCACATAAGCCTGATTCTGTCTGCTTACAGCTGGTACCTTGTGGCTCAGTACCAGTGGGACTCTGCAGGAAGGATTTCTGAGTAGCTCTGGCGTGGATGCACTTAGCACCCTGTTTTTGCACTTCCCCAGTGGGCCACGCTCCTCAATCTTGGCCATGGTGTCATTCTGATTTATTTAACCTCCATTCAGGGACATGGCAGGCAATCGGCTAGACCAGTCAGGCAAACAGCTTCTCCTATCTTCTAGTTCTTTCTCCAGGTGCTACTGCTTAGAAATCCTGCCATGGAAGAAAAATGTCTTAGTGAGTGCTTGGCACATTTACCATTCCTGTTGAACATTGGCTAGAGTTGAAGGCATGCAATATTCTTGTGGGAGAAATACCTATAAAGTGTGTGTATGAGTGCCAAAAAATGACTGATTAACAGTTTATGGCAGAATTAGGAACATATTTATTTTTACATCCTTGTTTTTGGCTACGTTCACATGACGATCTTCTTCGTGCAATTCAGATTATTTTTTTTTTTGCTCAGATTGGATCTACCTTATTGATGTTCATAAAGACATTCATCTAAAAACCACCAGTGGGAGAACAGTTTAGAGTAACAGCTACAAGTACGGTAGTGGTGCTGGCAAAATGTAAAAGTGCTAATGGACCAGAAAAAAAAAATCTGAGTCTGTTTTCTGTCTGAGCTGATTTCTGGATTATGCTGATTGATAAAATAAGCAGAACGTCATAATTAGATTTATTCACAGGTCTGTTGTAAGAGGATCTTCGTTGTTTAATGTGAAAACATGTTATCATACATAGAATATGTGTTATAGAATTAATCCAAGATTTTCCTGAGATTTCGTACAGTGTAACATGCAGTAATCTAGAAAGACCGTCTGCAGGTTTTCTTACCAGCCAATCAGGAGCCACACCTGAGTCCATGTGTTTATTCAGTTAAATTTGGCTCTCAGGTGTGGCTCCTGCTTGGTTGGAATGAAAACCACTGGTCCATTTCAGATCAGATTGGACACTTTTGATCTATAATCTTGCACCCCACTGAAATCTGAGCTCCAAAAAAAAAAAAAAATCAATAGTTTGATGGCAAAAACCCAAAGATGTCAGACCATGTTGTGAGTTTGCTCTCTGAGGCTCATTTTCTTCTTCGGTGCAACATGAAACTCGCTCTATTTGCCAATGAAACCATTAAAATGGGTTTAGCAATCTGGCTGGAGTCACATGAGGATTCTTTTCAGAAAGTTCTTTTCAGAGGTTCTTTAAGTAATTGTGATTAGTAGTTTTGGACTGGATTGGACGCTGCAGCTTGGCTTGTGCTCAGAGCATTGGGAATGAATTCAGCATCAGGGTATTAGAGGTATAAGAGGAGATGGTTTTGTCTTCCAAACCACTCCTACAGCAGGAGATCATTATTTACCTGCAAATGGTGGAGGTCCCAGTGCTCTAGGCTATACACAAGAGCTCTCCATCAGCACAGATGGCCCAGGCACTTCATTTAACTGTTATGTCTTGTATATGCACACACACTTCTCTCTATCCTGATCCCTCTGTCTCATTCCTTTGCTCTCTTCGTTCCTCCAGACACCCTCAAAGGCAGATGATCCATCTCAGCACTGAAAGCTATCAGAATTTCAAAGGAGAACATGGTTAAAAGCAGGAATCCTCTAATGTACATTCCCTTGATCTGAAAGAGTGATGTCTTAATAGCAAAAAGGCTATTGAAGCTTTACTGACAAATTGTCGGCTAGCTAACGGCAAGTATGCTAGCTCAGTTTAGTCTCAAGTGATCACTAGTAGAATCTTTCAGTATCAGAACATAGCATAACCCGAACAATCACAATTTTGTTCTACATTCGCTAGCAGGCCCACTAGTTTAGCATGAAGGTTCTCAGGCTGAAAGCTTCCAGGTTTTAGGTCATGCTCTAATCCTGAATGTGATTTGTCCAAAATAATTAGTGACATCCCAAACTGGACTCGAATAGAGCTCAGTGCTGAGAACATCACTTTAGTACTCTTTAACCAAATACTCAAATCTATATAATCAGAATTAGCATTTAAACCCAGTTCATAATCAGAACACACATTTTTGAGTTCAGAGTGGCAATAATGGAGGTAATGTTCATTACGGTGTTAGTATTATTAAACACTCCATGGTGTTCTGGTATAGGAAAATAATCAACAATGGAGAGGACTGAATTCAGAATTCAATGTTAGCCATCTGGTAATGAATGATTATTAGCAATTATAATTATTAGTTTAATAAGTAAACTGTTTGCAGTCAGATGTGGTGTGTACAGTGTGGATAACTGAACCCAACGCAGCACAGGTAGCAGGGTCCCTGTCCATCATGTTCTGCCTCAAAATTAGGCGACATGGCGTTCTGTTTTAGCCAGGCCATCTGCTACTTTAATCACACACCAAGATGTGCGTTTGGATCAAATGGTTCAGCCACATGCTGCCACACACTGCCGTGATCATTTTGAATATTCGGACCTAATGAGGACAACTCCTTTGTAGCACCTCAGCACGGCCAGCTAATCACTGCTGACTTACCAAATGGGCTCCAATTAGGCCTTACTCTGTGCACCCGATGACATTTTGGGGGTAATTGTGTTTCACGATGGCAACTCACGAGAAGCTTGTGTAGCTGTCACCTCCTACACAAAAGACAGCGGTGAGTCAGGTTCGGGTCCTCGTTAATGTTCTTGAGCCTGGTGGACATTTAAATAAAAAGGAAAAGAGAGTTATTTGAGGTGATGGTGGTAAAGAGGGGGAGGGGTTGCAAAAATTCACATTCTTCATGCAGAGAAATAACAAATACTAATCTAACACTTGAACGCGCTCTAAACCTCTGTACATATTTTGCCCTGACATTGCCTTTACAAGTCGGGCATGAAATCCCCGAGCAGCGCACTCTGTGCTGATAGCTGAAGACTGATGACATGAACAGTAAGAGGACAAGGAGTGAGTGTGTGTGTGTGTGTGTGTGTGTGATGTGCGATTTAGCAGGTCAGCAGGATTTACGCAACTAAATGGCAAGACTGCCTCGTTGTTCATGTGGTATATTAACAAGCCTTTACTGGTGACCCAATATCTCACCAACATTCTCTCTCTCTCTCTCTCTCTCTCTCTCTCGTACAGGTGGCTAATCTGGCATGTTCCATTTCCAACAACGAGGAAGGGGTGAAGCTGGTGCGCATGGCCGCTACACAGATCGACAGCCTGTGTCCTCAGGTAAGAGTCCTTCATACAGCACTTTTAACAATTCATTGTCACAAAGCAGCTTTACAGAAATCCAGATGTAGTTTTAGATCCATAATGAACAAACCAGATGTGACAAAATTGAGCACACCTGTATTCAGAAGTTACATGTGTTACACAAGCGGGGCAGAGTTGGAGTAAATTTCTGACTGCATTTTTCTTAATATAGATAACAGCTTGAGAGAGGAGCATTATTATAAGTCCAGCACCACTGTCTGACACTTTAACCACACTATATCATGCTGAAATTTATATTTTAACTGTAAATACACTCAAAAAATCTTAATTAATGATTAGTTTCCTAATTAAGTAATAAGAGTTTAAAGTAAGTACATTTAATAAGCAATAATATTTTAAAGTCCATCTCTACTCAAGAAATATCTGGCAACCTCGGCTGCGTGAACTAAACACAGATTTTAAAAATCGAAATGGCGAGTTCACAAAATTGACTAAGTCGGTGCGTAAGTCAACTCTGAATACGAGGAACTTTCACCGCTTTAATATTGGCGTTATTTTTTGACATATGAACATACTGTGAATAAAAGTTCTGGGATGAGTCTCACCTTCAAATCATTAAGGGAGGTAATGTTATTGCTAATATAATTTATGATTAGTATATTATTTAGTTTGAATTTTGATGTGTAAATATGGAATATCCTTTTGAAATGTCATTTGAAGCAAGTAGATTTTATCATGTATATTTTATGAAAAAGATTTTGGATCAGATAGACTTCCTTAGATAAATTATTGAAAAGTCAAAGAAGCTGCAAAACACTGCCATATATGGAAAATTAGATTTTATCGGAGGGTAGGGGGGACAGTGGCATTGGCAGAAAAACAGACCTGAGATCAGTAGACAAGACGCCTAACAAAAAGTCTTTATCAACGTGGACATTTGTTCACATTTTTAATTTCTTTGCTAGTCATTTGCCGTATTCTGCTAGTTGAAAAAAAAAAAACAGCAGTGAATCATTCAGACATTCATGGGGACAAAAGACCTGTGGAAGTGACTCGCTTATTTAAAAAAGAAAGTATGTAAAGAAAAGGAAAGCACAAGCGAAGTTCTATTAATCCAAAAAATGGACATGACCTTGACAAAGCGTGGACAGTCAGGATAGTGGTTCATTTAATGTAGGTGGAAGTGGAAAGAGTTAAAATTCAAAGATTAAAAAAAAAAAAAAAACTGAAGGGCAGTGTTGGGCAGAAAACGTTGGAAATGTCTCTGAGCATTTAAGCGCTAAGAAAGATTAAATAAAAGAAGGATTTGACAAGGTTTCAAATAATAATAGGGAATAAAAAGCTTTTTAAAAAAATGATTAAAAAGGAAAATAGTTATTATATACATAGATGTGCTTTTATATTGGCATAGAGGTACTATATATATATATATATATATATATATATATACCCACATACACACACACACACACCATCACCTCAACACTGGCCAGCTTCAGAGTAAAAGCCGCTGATGCTCCACTTGTCATCTCCTTTCTGTTTACACACCTCTGTTCTGTCGGTTCTGTATCAATAACCCCGGTTCTGATAGTGTTTGGATAAAGCAGTGTGAAGGAGAGAGGTACGGCTGTGCATCACAGAACACAGCTCCAGATGAATAAACGATCTGAATGAATGAACATGGACAGAGCAAGGTGATGTATGTTCTCAGGATGGGCGCATGTTTTTGTTCCTCCGGGGAAGCGATCTGAACGTACACGTTACTGTTCCTGTCCTCACAGAGAGGTGCGGAAGATAAAGTGAACCTGGAGTCTGGTTTATTTCTGCGCAGCATCTTATAATAGACAACAGTTTCCATTTATTTAAGGAAAGGATTATAACATGACAACCTGAGTCTTTAATAAATGATTACAGATGATTTCTGTAAAAGAGGTTGTTCAAACAATTATTAATAATAACTCCACCATGGGGCCAACACAATTATGTTACAGCAAGGTGCGATAATTAGGTAATAATTTGCCTGATATTGGATGGGAATTTGATTAGGGAATTCTTTGTTCATCTGCTTGAACTCATGTTAAATGTGAGAAGTTATTCAATTATTAAAATACATCAGGTTTAAATAAGAGTAAATTATCCAGAGTAAATTGAATAAAATATGTACATAAAACAC
This sequence comes from Pangasianodon hypophthalmus, assembly GCF_027358585.1. Classification (NCBI taxonomy): domain Eukaryota; kingdom Metazoa; phylum Chordata; class Actinopteri; order Siluriformes; family Pangasiidae; genus Pangasianodon; species Pangasianodon hypophthalmus. Next base: position 1,748,480 of record NC_069737.1, on the reverse strand, counting down.
GGAAATAACATCAGCAATGAGACACCGAATTGCAAAAATGGTCTATTTTACCGAGAGTGGATATGGCCTCGTGTAATAGGTTCAGAGAATGTTCAGAAAAAAGGTAAAAATAAAACTATAAACTTAGCCAAGACATAAAAAATAAACTGAAGAAAATGTTAATTATTAACAAAGTCTGAAGTAAAGGTTAGGTTTAGGGGCGGGCTCAGCATTAGTATTTATATATAATACAACAAAATCTAATCATATTTCCTTATTTTGCACAAAATGGCATATATTTTGCATTTGAATGAATGAATGAATCAGTTCGTATGCAAAGTGTAATCTGTATGCAAAGAATCTAATAGTAAATTTAATTTAATAAAATATAAATTAAATAAAATTTAATTATAAACCATTTGTTTAATAGTAAATTGAATTAATTATATGTAAACAATTAAATAGTACATTAATTAATTTGTTTAATAATAATCTTAATTTTAAAAAAAATGAAAAATATGCATGAATGCAGTTTGTTTGCATATTTAGTTTATTTATTTTTAAATTTTATTTACTTGTTTAGTTATTTATTGAATTACAGTATTTAAGTTATTAATGTAAATTAAATAAAGCAGCAAGTAAAAGGCAAGAGCTCACGATATATACTGTAGATATTTTGTTGTCGTACCCGATAGATTTGGTTATTAGACATTTTAATTACGTTCACTGATTTGCAGTAAGCTTTTTATCCTGGTCAGGGTCACGGTAGATCCATAGTCTATCCCGGGAACGCTGGGCGTGAGGCGGGAATACACTCCGTATGGAACGCCAGGACCAGGCGCTCACACATTCACACCCAGGGGCAATTTAGAGACACCACTCCACCTACTGGCATGTTACTGGGAGGTGGAAAGAAACTGGAGAACACAGAGGAAACCTATACAGACATTTGAAAAACATCCGAAATCCAGGATCAAACCTGAAATCAAGGATCTGTGAGGCAGCAACGCTACCTGCTATACCACCATACCATCCGGTTTTAAGCAGAGTTAATAAATATCGTTAAAGGACACAGAAACTCAACGAAATAAGTGAATTAATGGCAGCCTAAGACTTTCACGCAGCTGTGTGTTTTTCTGTGGACAGAAAAGCTGTTGAGTTTTACGGCATGGCCGTGTGGAATGCCCTTGGCTCTGTGACTGAGCGATCTGCCCATTGCATGGGTTTTATTCAGCGTGACATACAACTCCCCAGTGCCCGAGCTCTCACCAGAGATCAGTCTGGAAGTTCAGAGGTTGTGCATGCATCCCTCGCTCAAGCTCACAGATCTCTCAGAGCCAAAAAAAAAAAGATTTAGAAGTTGGTGATTGAAGATCTTGAAAATGCAGATGGAAATCTAATTTAACCCAATGAAGATGGAGCGGCCTCCGGCTTATACTGCTGAGGTGTTGATTTCAGGGTGCTCACAGGTCAGGCGGAGAAAGAGATGTCCTGAGTTTCGGAGACTGCGTCCCCTGACACGTCCGTCTCACGTAGCCCAGAGGCCATGCGTATTGTTTTTGATGCGAAGTGCATATCCAGAGCATGCCATGAGGTCCATCTGTTTGGTGGGAGGTACTTTATTTCACCATGATGTTTTTGGAACAGATGTGTTCTCAATTAAGTGAGCGTCTTGATGTTAAACATGTAAAATAATGGCTTTTACCTGCACTTCCTGTTCTGATATCTGAAACACCAATGGTGGTGCTTGAAAAGTCTAGATGTTGGATTTACACTGGCTGTTGCATCAAAAAATCACATATTATAAAGGAATTCCATGGTTGTGAGTAGTCTTAGAACACATAACATCACCTGCTCTCATTATTGACAATCAGTCTGTTAACTGTAGGACCAAAGATGGCTGAATTGAGCATTGCCATGACACTCATCTAAAATCCACCAACAGGATGACACCAAGCTCACAAGACAGCTACAAATACAATAGTGGCGAAGATAAACAAAACATGCTAATGGACACAACTGATCTTTATTACGTTATACGTACATTGTAGAATGTTTGTGTTTATGTGACCCTGTTTTCTGGAGAAAGCTGATAACATGATTGTTGACGTAGGCAAAATGTAAGGAAGTAATTTTCTTTAATAACAGATCTATTGCTAGAAGATCTTCATCTTTTTATCTGACATGGAGAACACACACTATCACACAGTCTCTCATAGTCTAAAACCTGCTCAAGTCTTGCCACCAGGCTTCACTGATGTTTAAAAGGAACCTGATTGACCGTTAACTAGAATACTCACGATAAGCCGTAACAATTCTTATTTTGGGATCGTGCTAATTTGTTCCAACCTTCACCCAGGTGATCAACGCTGCCCTGACGCTGGCGGCTCGTCCCCAGAGCAAGGTGGCTCAGGACAACATGGATGTGTTTAAAGACCAATGGGAGAAGCAGGTGCGCATTCTGACCGAGGCTGTGGATGACATCACCTCTGTTGATGACTTCCTGTCTGTGTCAGGTAAAGTAAAATTCCTCAGGTCTGGTTTTTACAGGGCTGTTTTTACAAAACTTGACATCCTAACTTTGTTTCTCGATGATGTGCAAAATAAATGACAGTTCTGCGATATGCTGTGAATAATGAAATGAATGAATGGAAGCTAATGTTAAGTCAGAAATAAAACACTCCTTGACATGCTGTTGTAGGAAAATCATCAACAACAGTGTGGTATGCTGAAGCAGAGTTACTGTTACCACCCATCGATTACAATTGTTTTGTTATTAAAGAATGTTATGCCACTTTTTATCCATTTATAGTTACATTTTATGTTGTGGAATGTCCATGAAACATGTTAGTTCCTGTTCTCACTTACATGATCTCTCACATAAGAAAAAAAAAAAAAAAAAAAAACGCAGCTTGTCGTGTTACCGAGAAATTGCAAAGCTTAAACTCTTCCGTCATCTTCAGGACAGAGAAGTTACAGGTAAAGATTATATATATATATATATATATTTAAACAGCTCCAAATTCCAAGCTCTGTTGATTAAATCAAAGCTTTTTTCTTTTTTTCTTTGCACATTAGTTGTTTAAAGCCACACAAAACAGTAATCAAAGAAATCCGGTCCTTCTAATTAATAGCTTCATCTTCTGGTCCTAATAAGCTCCATGCAAAAGTCTTCTTGTGTTGCTGATGTGTTTTGCTTAATGAATAAGATCAAACTTTGGTTTATTTTACAAATGTCATCTGGGATCTCCCAACAGTAACCATGTTTGTTTTGGTGAATCCTTTAGTCCTCCTCGGGTTGTTTCCTACTTCTAACTTATATTTCCCATCTGTTTCTTTAGAGAACCACATCCTGGAGGATGTGAACAAGTGTGTGATAGCTCTGCAGGAGGGGGATGTGGACACGCTGGACAGGACAGCGGGGGCGATCAGAGGTCGCGCCGCTCGTGTGGTTCATATCATCAACGCCGAGATGGAGAACTACGAGCCGGGAGTGTACACCGAGCGAGTCCTGGAGTCCATCAAGCTGCTGTCTGAAACTGGTGAGCCGCTACCTCTGTACCACTACAGTGCACTTTACTTTTACTGAGGAACAATTTATCATCTTTCCATGACATGTGTGGGCACAGACAACCTGGACAGACTTACACAGAACAGTTTGTTTAGAACTGGTGAAGTAGTAACTGGTGCTTTGTGAGAAGATGGTGGTTTTCTAGGAGGAGAGACGATGCTCGCTGAATAACAATGAGTTCTGTGGAAAAGCAAAGGTATGGACTGGAGTGAGAGATGTACTGTAGAGAAATATTATAAAACTCTGCAGAAGAAGTGCTGATTCAGACCTCAGGTTCATGTTTTACTAATTATAATAAATATATACAATCTTTAAGATTCATATCACCTCATATTGAAAAACTTGCTGAGTCTCCTCAGAATTCAGTACTTCATAGTAAATGGCTTTCATTTTTTTCTGAGATTCCGGGTAGTCGATCCTGAGTATGTGCAGATTAGCGGTGTAAGGCACTGCCACTATCTGTATCTGTATCAGACTCAAACCTGAAGTAGGCGTGGCCTAAACTGTAAGCTTTTTTCTTTCTTTTATTTTTTTAAAATTAAATATGAACTCTACCATTATGTCCCCAGAAACACTGTGAAAAAACCCAGATGTAGAAATGTCAGCATTGTCAGCATGGTGTGTGAATTCTGGCACTGACAGTTCCTCAAATAATTGGACTGTATTTTTAATCCTGCTAACAGTTATTTTGGTTTAGACCTGCCTAAGGCACAACTGCACACACACTTACACACACTTACACACCCATTCACTCACTACAGACAATTTAGAGATGCCAGTCAGCCTACAACGCATGTCTTTGGACTCAGGGAGGAAACTAGATTAAACATGGGAAACCCTCGAAGCATGGGGAGAACATGCAAACTCCGAGCACACAGGGCGGAGGCAGGAATCGAACCTCCAACCTCAGAGGTGCGAGGAAACGTTCCCCCCTTAATTATTTAAAATTTACTTAACTTTTCTTTTTACATTTATTTTTTAACAACAACATTTTAAAACCAGCATTATTGATGGAATAGTCACTTTACTTTTCTGCCTTGTATATGGAATGGACACGCACAAAAAAGCTCCAACCCTTCAGAAGAAAAGTTTTGAAAAGAACTGGACAGGGTTTGTGTAAAAAGAGTGAAAGAAAACGTCGAAGCCAGACAGGAAGTCAGTGTGACAAAGAGACTTCAGGTGCCACCTGTTGCTTCTTTTAACGTTCATTCATCTTTCATCAGTTTTTCCCACCACCACCTTTCACACTCCATTGTCAGTTTGCGGAAGGCAGCAATTGCGACTCAAATGGACACCACGGTGAGCCCAAACGCACCGCCGTCACAGGCAACACAGAGATTTCACTCCTGCTGTGGATCCAGTGCTTTTAAATTACACTCCATCAGAGCCTCTCGCTGATGAGAGGAAACAGCTTTTATCTCAGCTGCTGTGTTGTAAAAAAGAAAAAAGGAATAAAAAAGCTCCAGCTGTCTTGTGATGTAGTGTTCGTGTCTCATGCAACTCTGTTATTGTTTGAAATCAACTGCTGAGAGGCTGGAAAAATGAGAGCAGCATTGCCATGATGCTGACAGTGTTAGTGTGTGTTTTTTTTTCCTTTTACAGTAAAAAAAGATGTAAGAAAATCACACGCCATGATGGCGCATTGACTGGGTACTGGATCTACTCTGCATCTGCTACATACTGATCTATCCCTTTATTTATCTATAAGCATTTCTTTCCTAAATTATTTGCTTCCATATTTATTCACATACTTGCTTTCTTCTTTATTTACTTACCTGTTTATTTACCTGCTTTCTTCCTGATTTATGTACTACCTTAGCCAACTATTTGCCTACTTTACTTCCTAAATTTACTAAAACGTACAAGAAAATAAAAAATAATATCTGCCTATTTATCTATATATCTATTTATTTTTTAAATTTATTTTCTTCCTCATTTATTTACATAATTCTTTACTTCCCTCCTGCCTACCTTCCTACCTTCTTGCATGCCTTCTTTGCATCCTTCTTTCTTTCCTAGATTCTTTCCTTCCTTCCTTCCTCCTTTCTTTCTTATGTTCCTTCCTTCCTGCCTGCCTTCCTGCCTTCCTTCCTTCCTTGCATCCATCTTTCTTTCCTTCCTTCTTGAACTACACATAGCAATTCACCTTAAGCAGGTGTGTAACCTGACTCTGAAGATGAGGAACTTTCCCCACATAAATATTCATGTAACTTTTTACCTCAAGTCGCCAATTCAGAATACGGCACCAAGAACACTACGACATAACACTTACTTATTTATGCTTAAGTATTACTTACTGGCTTTTTGTCCATTTTCTCCCTCTAATTTAGTCAGATTTGTAGGCAGCTTCCTCTAACACACATGAAGCTTTTGCATCTTTTTAAACTTCTGATTGTGCATCATCATCATCACAGTAGAATGCTAACTGCCCTGCCCATGCCCTAACGGCTGTCTGTGATTGGCTAGTGTTGCTCTGATTGATGGGGGCATAACCTCGAGCCAATAATGGTCAATCCCAAGCTAAGTGCTGCTTAAAGCACACACACTTTTTATAAAAAAGTTTTTAAAGGATTTTTTTTTTTCCAGAAGTCTCTCGTTCTAATTCCTGTTGAAGGCTGAGTTTATAGCTGGACCTCACACACTGAAGCCAGTGTAGCGATTTACTGCTCAGGGAGTCCCACACACTCCGTGTCACTTTGCAGCAGAAAAGTATGAAAAATGATATTATCAGGGCTTATTACAATCTAATGAGCAGCGAACATGATGCTTGAGCTGCCATTTCAGCACCGGCTTCAGGCGAAAGAAAATAAACTGCTCCACTTAGTTCCCTCTCAACCCAGAGTGGACAATAACGGAAGGCTTATACCGAGCGTGGGCCAAAATAATAACTTGTACACCAACACGGTACTGATCAGTAATAAGTGGGACAAATAAGGAATAAAATAATAAAATTATGAGTGATGTGATGAAGCAAGAGTCACTGTCACCCCGTCACTGATTATTTTCCTATAACAGCACGTCCTGAAGTGTTTGATTCATTTATACCGCAGTATCAACAAGACGTCATTTATCTTTTTCATCCTTTTACAAAATGCAGCTTGTCATTATTGTTACTAAGAAACCACATGAAGTTACAGCTTTACTTCTGACTGATACAAAGCACTGACACTGGAGACTCCTTCCATCAGTGTTAAATAAACTTCTCCTTACTTTAAGGAAACTTCACCAACAGTGATTTTAAAAAAAATCTGTTTACGTGAAGCGTCCGTCGTACAAGTCCATGTGAATGAGCTGTTGCTATAGAAACAATAATGTATTCATAGAAACCTGTGATTTGTAGCTACACTATTGTCAGAGCTGCTGTTACAGGAAATTAATCACCAATCAGAACCCAACAGAGCTCTAGCGTAAATAATATTTAATCAATAGAAGTGTTATTAGCGCCATCAGATCCTTCCCTGTTGACTATTTCCTGTTTCCCAGGGGAATAAATATGCTGTTGCACACATTTTAAATGCTTTGTTATCCATCACTACAGGGAAACAAACAAAAGACCAACATTCTTATCTAACTGAACTGTCTTCTCTTTTCCACGTTCCTGAATTATTTGATTCTGCATGATTAGACATATGACTTATGGATCAGGCTGACTGCCAAAGTGTCGGTGACGACGAGCCAAATATTACTCGATCGCTAAACTCTATCCTCTATCCTGATGCATTACATAGGCATGAGCTCCTATTATAGTTCACTCTCATGTCATGTAGAAGCTTTTTCTTGTCTAGTGGTGATTTGACTGATTTTACTCCAGCTCGGGTAAATTGCACCAATCGTCTCTTTCTTATTCTTCGCTTTAAAGTGAGTTTTCAGGGGATGTGCTGTCAGAAGCGAGACGTATGAGGGATAAGTCAAACAAACAAACAAAAAAAAACACAAGTCCTGCTGTTCATCATCTCCACGCGGCTCAGTGATGATCCAACCTCAGTTTCAGAGAGCTTTTTTATAAAGAGCAGCACAAAGCTTTACCCTGAAATCTAAAATATATATCAAATATATAAAACCCTTTTCTTACGTTCATTGTTCTTGTCCTGAGGTTATTCCGACATTTGCTTTTTCATTTTAAATATTACACTGTTTAAATCAAATGACAAATTACACTTTTATATTGTTAAGAAAGAAAGAAAGAAATAACACTTTGTACTTGAGCCATTTATGTGATTTTGAAAGATCTGTTAGCAATTTAAAATGTCCGTATTTTTTCTTTTCTTTTTAAACCTATTACCTGTGCTAGGTTTAGCCTCTTATCATGAGCTGTCTCCATTCACATTAAATTTATCCTCGACACTATAGTCTGTTTGTGCCGCTTCCTTTCTTAAGTGCCCATGCTTTTTAAACACCTACTGTGAAAATCTGACTGCCTGCTCGATATCAGGCTCAGAAAATATTCCGTTCTAGCGTAGCGTCTGTTTAATTTCTTGAAGCAGCTCCTCACAGCAAGCAACTTCATTCATTAAGAGCTCAGAGGGCACTACAATATTTTTAGATTTGTCATTGTAAAAGTTTCCCAAAGCACATTTTACACTCCTCCAGTGAGTGGAATGAATACTTAAAATAAAAATAAATAAAAAAACTAAAGAGTTTTTGCTGCCTTATTCTGTGCTGTTCAAAAGTGTGTGTTTCTGTGGAATATAGTGTGTATGGTATGTGAACTGTATAAAGCCAACCTTAAAAGAGTAAGAGAAGAAAATAAAAAGGAAAAAAATGGTATGTATTAGCATAGCTTGAACTTATTCATTCTCTCTCTCTCTCTCTCTGCAGTTATGCCCCGCTTCGCTGAGCAGGTGGAGGTCGCCATTGAAGCTCTGAGCACCAACCCGCCTCAGCCCTTCGAGGAGAATGAGTTCATCGACGCCTCGCGTCTGGTCTACGATGGAGTGCGTGACATCAGGAAAGCTGTCCTCATGATACGGGTGAGCAGTGATCCTATGTATTCATAACGCGTCATAACGAGTTATATACTTGCCAGACATTATAGTACCTGGACAAATGCTCATAGTCAGTTAAAACACATATATACTTTATACACTTTATAAAGCCTAAGCACAAGACTTCATAATTTCAGGTTACATAACACATTATAACAACTGTTCGTAAGAAGTTAGTCTCTGATATAGTAACTGTACTACACACTAAATCATTATAACATACTCTTGTTTCTTAGTAACCATTCCAATGTATTCATAATGCATTCATATGCTTATTGTGCATACTATACCAGTATAATGTATTATAGCCTCTGGAATAAGCCTGTATAATGTCCATAAGAAGTTATATCATACCTGCATGCATAACACTTTAAAGTCTGTGTTATAATGCACTATAACATAGGCTCTGGTATAGTATCTGTACCACAGGTTGTAATGTAGAGCCTGTGTTATAATGCATTGTGACATGTCTATGATCTATGTATGAACAGATATTTTAAAATGTTATGCTTTATAAAGTGTCATTTATGTAACTGTATCTACTTATGAGCATTTATAATACATTATGAACAGAGAGTGCATAGGAAATGTTGCTGATGCATAATTCTAGGGAAAAAAATGGACACCGTGCTTTGAAGGATGAAGAGGCCAAGAAATAAAACTTAGTTGCATGAAACTTTGCATTTTAGTACAGATCAAAAAATAAAAACATTTTAATCCGCAGTTAGTGATCACACAGAATCGGATTATTTGCCTCACATTTGGAAAAGAGCCTGAAAGATGATTTTGGAGGATCAGAGCAATGAATAAACACACAAAATAAGCCAGTTATTTATCCCCAATGATCTTGAGGAGGAGAAAGAGAGAAAAAAAAAAAAACAGGACCAATTTCACCCCGTTGAACAAAAGCAAGTGAATTATTTTTCAGTAACATCTGGCGTACTGTAATAATACAATAACGACTCCGCGGCGCCTCCATTTATCCAGCATACATCTGGTCCTGTAGCAGCTAATGACTTCTACATATGGTATAATGTGTTTTATGCACTGATATATTTTATAAGATCATTCTATTAGCTATAGAAATATTGACTTTGATAAATATGCCTACATATAATTACAGTAATGTGTATGCATAATTGATTATCATGTATATTGAGTCTCTATTATAAATTGTTATAATCAGTAGTAGTAGAAAGAAAAGAGAAAAAGAAGAGGCAGAAGAAGAAAGGAAAAAGTCGCTTGCACAGCAATTCATTATCCAGGCTGTGACTGTGAAGGAAATGAATTCCTGCTAGGCTATTTCAAATTTAAAACACGCCAAAAATATTTTATTTGCATGCAGCTTCGTATCTGACGTGATGATCTGTAACGCTGCCTATGGTGTCATAACACATCAATTTCTCCTCCTGTGGTTTCATCGATACACTTTACATCAGATCTATTCCCTCTGCCAAAAGGGGGCTTATAGAGCAACATAACACCACGCTATGTCACTGCACTACGTTTTGGACATTTTCACCTTTTTATTTAGTCAGAAACCAGATTCAAGCCATCAGTGTATGATATGAGGCACTATGTTATAATGTATTATAAATTCTCTCTGGTATAGTAACTGTAGTATAAACTATGACTACTTTGGTTTGGTAACATAATGCATTAAATATGTTTATTGCATGTTATAGACCATTCATAATGCCTTATAGTCGCTGAACATACACTATGTTGAACATATACTTTGTCGTAATGCATTATAAACTCTTTCTGGTAACTGTCGTACAAGCTATACTTCATTATAACACACTCAGAAGATTTCTTGGTAACCATTACAATGCTTGGTGTATTCATAATGTATGATTTGTATATTTAGAATGTTTTGTACACCATAAACACTTACTTAGTCTGTATAAATGAACACCATTCAGTGGAATTTTTACATGGTTGATCTTTATAGCGTATAGTAAACGCAACACTTTATAAAGCATTACAACATTAGTGTCTGTGTGTTCTTATGAGCACATATAATAATGCGTAAAGTAACCTGACATTATGAAATCATATACTTAAGCTTCATAAAGTATAAGTGAGCATTTACACTCATTTATACATTTATATTGTGTTATACAATGTTATGTTATTGGCACCGTTGCTAAAGATTGTGTGGTTAATTGAAGTAAAATTATTATTAATGCTATATGAAATAGGTCATAGACACTGTGATAGTTAATTAGGCCTTATAACAGAATGATAGTAAAGCTACATTAGTTGCCTTTTCATTGAGTCCCATGAACACAGCAGAAAAACGATCACATGCCATACAGATGAAGAGAATGCTGTCAGGAAGTACAGGAAAGCTGAGCTGTGGATTGGCAGCGAGCAGGAGAAGCCGAGGATAATTAAGCAGTGGAGATCTGCTTTCTGCAGAGAGAAGACACTCTTGGCTCGTTTGTCAAGCCTGAATGGTTGGGAGCCGTGCTGCTGCTGCCCACTAAACCCATTAGCATCACTGTTTAGTAGCCAGACTACTTTTGTCTTTCTCTTAGCTCTTGCATTTTGTTTGCATTCATTCATTCATTGACAGGGAAAGCCGGCTATTTACTGCAGGCTATCATAGGAGGACGCTGAATGTTTAAGAATGAATAAAGGGAAATTAATAAAATCAAAAGCTACAGGTTATAAAAAGAAAATCTAAATCAGTGCTAAAAAAATCTGAATCAGTAAATAAACATCTGATGCAAAATCTGATGCAAAAATAAATGAATAATAAATGAAAAACTAATCAGGGATTATTTGATACACAAGGAGGGAAGGAGAAAAAAAAGACTTCTACATACTGGAACCTGCAGAGTTTTCTAATCATTTAAGCATATGATAGATAGAAAAAGAAGGAAAGGACTTTACTATTGATTTTAGGCGCCACTGTTTCATCTAGTTTATCCCTGTAGTTTGTCAATTACTGGACAGCATCTAGGCTTTAAGCCTGGTTGATCCAGAGGGCGGATGGTGCTGATGCTACATCTTCAGAATTACAAGAGAAAATCATTTCACTCACTGTATGATGTGATATTAAGAGGGAATTTCTTGTTACAGTGCACACACTTACACAGAGCGAGGAGGAGTTTTAAAAAACAATGATGTAAGTCGCTTGAAACCAGAGTGGCATGAATTATTGATGGTGAGCTGTCTATTCAACTAGCTGACGTGTCTTTAGGAATGTTCACAGCCCCTTTTAGTTCAGAGAAGGGCAATGGGCATTCACACTGTTCATACTGACAGGGCACACACAGAGAATAGAAGAGGACGTGCAAGACACATACATACGCAGATTCCACTGTATATCATGCAATCTTTCATGTATCTGTTCAGTGATGTGGCACAGTAACATACACATGCCAATACTGCCTCATCAAAAAACCTGGAAACTTTGCTCCACTCTTGGTGCTTGGGCCCACCAATCACTTCTTGCAGCTATATTTTGGCTTTTGTTATGTTCAGGGCTTTGTAATAAAACTATGTTTGCTTGCATTTTCCCTCCAGACCCCTGAAGAGCTGGAGGATGACTCTGACTTTGAGCAGGAAGACTATGACACCCGGAGCCGTACCAGCGTCCAGACTGAAGACGATCAGCTCATTGCTGGCCAGAGTGCAAGGGTGAGTTCCCTTTGACTGGTCTTTCCCCTTCCAATTTTATTCTTAAAGTACTTTTAAAAGTAGACTTTATCCCAGAAGAGTTTTACATGAACTGAAAGTATAGATTTAGATCCCCATTGAACAAGCCAACTCCCTGAGATGACATGAAGAAACCTTGACAGGAGCCAGACTCCAAAGGGAACACTCAATAGTGGATAGTTTGACTGGATAGTCAAACATCCTGGGAAAAGTCCTGGCATGAGCATAAGTCTTTATGATTACAGCAGCAGTTCTTCAGTGCAAATCTACAGTCTCCAGGTGAGATCTTGAGGGCATCCACAACAGCATTGTGGTGTTTTGGAAACAGTTTGTCCATTATCAACCCATATTCTGTCTCGTCAACATACTGTGGCTTTGTCACTTGGTGCAGGACCAAAACAATGATGACCGCAGGCAAGATTGTGTTTCAGTGACGAAGTCATGCAGCTGGGGTAAGGTGTGAAAGACTGGAGGTGGCTTGCAGATGACAGTAAATGATGTTCTTTATGAAAGCCCTACTTTAAATACCATTTTTTCCCCCAAATCTCTATCAGTTGCTATGTTCATGATCAGAAATGAATGTGGGTGGAGCGGCACAACAACAGTTTAGTGGTTGATAATGAATGAAATTTGTGAAGATGCATGACCAGAACTGGTTTATGCCTTCCCACTTCAATACAAATATATGACTTGCAGGAAATAGTAATGCCAAGAGTCAAAATATACTAGGGTATGATCTTAACCCTTTTTTTGTTGTTTGTATTGTGATGTATCATCTAGAACAGGGGATGTCGACTGAGAATTTCAGCATATTAAACTGTATACTTGGAAAATACTGTAAAAAAAGACCTACTCTGTCGCAACCAACACTCTCTCCATCTCCACTGTGATTGTATAGCACCTGTATGACAGGTCAGCTTTAAAATCACACACCGAACCTCTGGACAATTTCCTTCAAATAAATCATATTTAAAGGCGCTCAAAGGCTGGGTGAAGAGCACCCATGTTCCTAATCCAAGGGCAAAACTGCAGGCTGTTGGTGTGAGTGTGTGTTGACGCGGTTTTGTATGAGGAAGGATTTGCCGGCATGCTAAGCTCCTAGACCCTGCTCTTGTTATCGTCGAGCGGGAAGAGGGATTTGGGTTAAATGAATTCTGAAGTAGGACGAGGAAGAAAAGCGGTTGCTTGTAGCATCATATCTTCTAGACACCACATTCATCTCTCTGCCAGGCTTCTGCTAAACACCGTTCAACAACTTTAAAACATTTTTAAAAGGGATGTGTTGTAGATTGTAAAGTTGTAAAGCTTTCTGGCTGCTTGGAATAATAGAGATCCATCAATCAATAATAAATTCATGAAAAACTGATACGAGATAGGAGCCTGGTGCTTCTTTTAGGATAAATCCGGTAGACATTAAATCGTGGTGATAAATATGGTGCCTTTCTTGTTGGTTCTTCTAAAACCCATTATAATGACAGATCCCAATTCAGAATGGGTGGTGTAGACATATAAATAAAAGACTCGAAGAAATTTGTCAACCAGTAGACATTTTAAACACCATTAGCTCTACTAAGAGAAATAAACATTACTCTTTGCTCCAGTTTGTTGGTGACACTTCATTTAAACCTGGTGTTTATAAAGCTTCATGACACCTACACAAGCCTTTCCTTTTATACCAATTTGCCATCAATTATAATGACACATCATACATTTTATCCATTTACACTTACATTTAATGTTGTGGAACAAAAAACTCTCTTCTCCCTCTTGAAGGTAATAAGACAAAAAGTTCAGCATGTCATTGTTGTTACTGAGAAACTGCAATGCATAAACTCTTGAAGAGTGTATGGAATATATTTCATAAGCATTTGGACAGTGACAGTTTTTGTAATTTTGCCTCTGTACACCACCACAATGGATTTGAAATGAAAGCAATCAAGATGTGAGTGAAGTAAAAACTTTCAGCATTAATTCAAGGAGTTTAACAAAAATATTGCATTAACCGCTTAGGAATTACAGCCATTTTTTTTTTTTTAACAGAGTCCCTCCATATTCCACAGGCTCAAAGTAATTGGACAATTGACTGAAGCAGTTTTATGGCCAGGTGTGGCCTGTTTCCTCGTTATTTCATGACAAATTAAGGAGATAATTTGTCTCTGGAGTTGATTCCAAATGTTGAATTTGCATTTAGCTGTTCATGGGAACACTCAATATGTGGTCCAAAGAGATGTCAGTGCAAGTGAAGGCCATCATTAGGATGAAAAAACAAAAACAGACCTATTGGAGATAGCAGAAACTTGAGGAGTGGTCAAATCAACAATTTCATACATTCTTAAAAAGTAGGAATGCACTGGCGAGCTCAGCAACACCAAAAGGTCTGGAAGACCACGGAAGACAGCTAAAGTGGATGATCACAGAATTCTTTCCTTGGTGAAGAAAAAAACCCTTCACAACATCTAGCCAAGTCAGGAACACTCTCGAGGAGGAAGGCGTATCATTGTCAAGTCTACAATCAAGAGACGTCTTCATGAATGTAAATACAGACGGTTTACCTCAAGATGCAAACCGCTGGTAACACTCAAGAACAGCAAGTCAGACTTTGCTGAAAAAAAAAAAATAAACCTCTAAAAAAAAAAAAAAAAAAGAGCCTGACCAGGTCTGATGCAACTTGTACCAGAATGATGGGAAGAGAAGAGTAGGGAGAAGGAAAGAACAGGCACATATTCCAAATCATACCACTTCATCTGTCAGACATGTGGAGGCAGTGTTATGGCATGGGCATGTATGGGTGCCAATGGAACTGGGTCACTGGGGTTTATTGATGATGTCACTGCTGAAAGAAGTAGCAGGATGAATTATGAAGAGTATAGAGCTACTTTCTCCTCAGATTCACCCAAATGCTACAAAACTGATAGGATGGTGCTTCAAAGTACAGATGCATAATGACCCAAAACGTACCGCAAAAGCAACCCAAGGGTTTCTTAAGACAAAGAAATTCAATGTTCTTAAATGTCTGATGACCTCAAACCAATTGCGCTGCTTTTCACTTAATGAAGACAGAACTGAAGGCAGAAAGACCCACAAACAAGCAGCAACTGAAGGCGGCTGCAGTAAAGACCTGGCAAAGCATCTCAAGGGAGGAACCTCAGCATTTGGTGATGTCCATGGGGTCCAGACTTCAGACAGTCTTTGACTGTAAAGGATTTGCATCCAAGTATTAAAATAATCTTATGATTGTTAGTTTGTCCATTTACTTTTGAATCGCTGTAATTCCGTTAATGCAATATTTCTATTAAAACGTTTTAATTAAAGCTGAAAGTCTGCACTTCAATCACATCTTGATTGCTTCATTTCAAATCCATTGCAGTGGTGTACAGAAGCAAAATTATGAAAATCGTGACACTGTCCAAATACTTATGGACCTGACTGTATATGCATATTATATATATATATATATATATATATATAGTATATACATTAATATGTACACATTAGTTATTTTTTCATATATATCATTAAATCCTATCTATCTATACCTAATCCTCACAGTCATTTTCTTCACTTACATTTATAGTGTCTTGAACTTCTATACATTTTTAAAACACACACACAGCCCTCTTTTGCCTGTTTCACCTTTTTGACAGTGTGGAACAAATGCATAATTCATTGACTGGTGTAAGTGAGGTAATTATACATTTATCTTACAAACACTATTGTCCCGTTGACCTTGCAAAAAAAAAAAGAAAAAAAGATTAATGCCTCTTCAGACCTCCTCAAAATTGCTATGGAGGGAGAATTTAATACCCTAACAGAGGGCCAAAAAATTGGATCGGCTCTTTATGAGTCCGGGATGTCATTGGGGTTCCAGAAGGTCCTCCTGTGTGATTAAGTGTTAAATTTAAAAACTTTATTCAACAGCATTTTAAATGGAGTAAAACAATGTCACTCTTTTTTCCCTAGTAACTTTTTTTTTCTTACAGGGAGTTGCAGCTGAATGAATCCTCCCTCCATTTTCACTATCTTTTTTTTTTTTCCTGTCTTAGGCCATCATGGCTCAGCTCCCTCAGGAGGAAAAGGCGAAGATCGCTGAGCAGGTGGAAAGCTTCCGGCAGGAGAAGAGTAAGCTGGATGCTGAGGTGGCCAAGTGGGATGACAACGGCAATGATATCATCGTGCTGGCCAAGCAGATGTGCATGATCATGATGGAGATGACAGACTTCACCAGGTACATGTACATACACACACACACACACACACGACGTATTTAATTACTTTACAGCGCTGTTGATTTCTGGATTCTGATTGGCCACAAGGAGTCGATTCTTCATAATAATGCATTAATATAAATGTAGTATCATTTCTGTCATTTTGTAACAGTTATAGAAGGAGTCTCCAGTGTCAGTGCTTTGTAACTGTCAGAGGTAAAGCTGTAAGCTGTAACGAAGTTTTCTAAAGTCTTCAGCACAGAGGTTAATGCTTTGAGGTTTTTCAGTAACATGATAAGCTGCGTTTTCTGTCTTATTAACTTCAAGAGAGAGGAAAAAAAGAGAGAATGGTGAGGGAACGATTGTTTATAGCTGCTATAACATAAGTGAAAACAGGAACTAACTTGTTTAACAGACATTGCACAACGCTAAATTGCTGTTGAATAAGAGGAATAAAAGATTTTGGGACATGCTGTTATTGGAAAAGAATGTGATAACAGTAACTCTGCTTCATCACACCAACTTGTCGTTGATTATTGTCCTATAACAGCACAACACAGAGTGCGTCATTCTTAACTTATTGAGGATAATATAATATCTTTCCTGTTATAGTCGACATTGCAGATCTCAGCAGGTTAAAAGTTCCAGGATTCTTTTATTTCCCTCTCTGTCTGCTTTTTCAGTGTGATTGAGGGATTGTCTAGCCTTCATCTCAGCACTCAGGAAACCTGATGTGTGTTGTGCTGATTCAGTGCTAATGCAGTAATGTGTGTGCGCTTGCAGGGGAAAAGGCCCACTGAAGAACTCGTCTGATGTGATCAATGCTGCTAAGAAGATCGCAGAGGCCGGATCCAGAATGGACAAACTGGCCCGAGCTGTGGCTGACCAGGTGAGGGACAGTTAGCATCAGCGCTTTAATTTTTTAACAATCCACCTTGTCTAACTTTTTTTTTTTTTAAATGAACAAGCCCTGTTGCCCATTCACTAATCAGACTGGAGAATGTAAATAAAATGACAAATCCAAAAAAATAAGGATAAGCCACAATAGAGGGTTCTGTTCATGTTTTTTTTAAAGCATGGTTCGGGCGTAAAAAATCAGTGTCACTTAAATAGAGCCAAATTTTTTCATATGTTTATTGGCTATGCTACAGTATTATTCATCCAGCTGAAATCCTTTACTGGGTCCGCTTCCAGACTACAGTCTGCCAGTGACAGACCAGAAGCCCACATGATCAAAACACAAATAATATTCCTGTTCATGTAAGCACCATCTTTGTGCAACAGTAACATGGTCGTAACAATTTACACAACTTAGGACATATGAAAAGTTGGAAGGGTTCGGGTTTAGCATTAAGGGTGGGTTTAGCATTCATAAATTTTCTCAGAACTTAATTTGTATGAACAAAATCCATACCCTTTCTTGTTCGTATTTCAAAATTTGTGACATTATATGTGTAACCAATCAACAACAAGCAGTGCTGCTAGCCCCACCCTTGACTAGCATTACTGTCAGTACTGACCATGAGCAGGAAACAAACACATCCATCTGGAACCTTTTGTAGTGAACTGATGGTTGATGGAAAAGCACAAGCCCGGTTAGCAGATACCAACAGATTTGGTACAATTGAAAAAAAGGATCCTTCAAGTTTGAGAGGTGCCGATCTCTCAACTTTTTTCCTTGCTGGTGGTCCGTAGCTATCAGATCTGGACCTCATCAGTAGATGGGCTGTGAAAAAGAGTGAAGGGGAACGAGGATCAAACCCGGTGCCTCCTTTTAATTGAATTAGCACCTCGAAGGTGTTGCATTCATTATCAAATGAGCACCTTCTCGCTAATGCACTGACAGCCCCTTTTTAATATCCAATCCATCACAGCAGCTGCTTGGATGACAAAGGCTCGGAGAACGAAGGTGTCAAAGAGTGAGTGATCATCCATATGAACGCGTCGCTGGTGCGCTGGATCAGCCGTTCGTCATCGTCTGTGGCCATGTTTGGGAAGAAACTGCTGAGTCATTGCTGGCCCAGTGACATGCTGTGTTAGTTGAACTCGTGACATATTTCTTTTCCCTTAGATAAAGGAAAAAAGACAGCTGGAAAGGGGAAGTAGATCGGCCTGCTGATGGGGGAGTAATCTGAGTGCTGGACAGTGCCAGAGACAAAATGAGTGTTTCACTCACTCCAACAAAGCAGACTTTCAGCTCTCTGATCAGAGAGCAGGTTCTGGATCCATGCATATCTTTTTTTTCTCCTGGCAGATTTCAGCCATATTTGTAGATGAAGCTAAACAGGTGGCTCGCTGCCTCTCATCAAACCTTTCTCCCCCTAGCAAAGCATTTACATTTTTACAGCCATCTGGATGGAGTGTGGGGTCGGGATTCATAAAGAATGTGGATGTATGTGTCTAGGCTTGTTTTATACTCGCATGTCAAACATGGTCACTAAATCAACAACCAAAACTGAAAATGCGATTTGTTACACACAAGATTCATCATCTTCAGAACAGTGCTGATCAAGGAACAAATGACTGTTTTCAAGACACAGCATTTAGTCTGTTTGAGTGGAATCCTGGTGTGTTCTCTACCTCGGTGTTGTTCTTAGAGCAGGTGAGAACATAGCAATCACAGGTCCAAGAGCATCTGAGCAAGGTGGTCTCAGTCCACTTCCAGTGAACTTTGGTGACTTGACTGCATGTGAAATCAAACACAATGAATATTTTTTCAAGCTGCTAAAATGAGCCATGAAACACAAACAATAATACATCCTGGATGTGACACAAAACATTTTTAACTAGGGATTTACATGTATAATTATCTAATCAGTTATTCAGCGCTGGCTCTGTGTAAATAACTCGAGTCGCTCAAGTTGTTGTCATGCCACCCCCAAGCCCCTAACCTCACTGGTTCTTGGTTCTACACCAGCAGCAATTTGGTGGCTTAACATTAAATCTTTTATAGTAGGAAAGTGTGGATCAAGGCTCAAGCAACTTGATGGAGAAAACGGAGCATGTGAGAAGTCATAGAAATGTTGGAATTTGGAAAACAATAGAAAGTGCGTGGGGTGTGCGTACTGCCGCATACACGTTCGTCTCAAGGGCCTGACCAGGTAGTTTCTTGAATAAAAGTGATTGAACATGTTCTTGATTTTAAATGCTACAATAATAACAGCATTAATGGCCACCACCCACTGCTTCTGACATACATTTACTCTCCGTCTAACCTTTAATACCCCTAATTAGCTATAAAGTGATGTAGTGACTATTGTATTGACTACTGTTTGCTTCAAGTTTGCACTGGTAAAAATATTAATGGAAGAAGGCAGTAGAAAGGTGAGTCAGATAATGCTTTCAGACATGAATGGTTAAAGGGTTGAAATCACTTTCAGGAAGCAGAGATGTCATTAGTGTGGCTTTTTTTGATTCTTTACCTGTCTAGTGTGTGATATTCAGACTTCATTTATGGATGGCCAGAGCACTGCATGGTCTCTAAAGCGCTGCATGAACTGAATTGGTTCAAACTGAAATCCCAAGAACACATCCTGTGTCAAATATATTAGGGGTTATTCTAGGTCCATGGCTACAAAAGTTATCACTTTGTTTTGGTGCTAACCAAAGTCCACAAGACAATAAAAACCAGCACAATCCCTGAATCTGCCTTTACCTTATATGCTAAATTCCAGCTAGAACTTCCAAAACAAAAACGCCTTAAAATAAAAGCTATTCGCCCAAGATCCTAAAGTGGTTATTCTTATAAATACAAATAAATGGAAAAAAACCCTATGAAAATTACAAAAATAAATCTGCTAGATTTTGTAATTATGTTTTTACCCTTGCTGTCCTTTTGCGTCTTTCCACCTACAAGATTGTCATTCTGTAACGCAGTTGAAATCATGTAGTGTAATGAAAATATTCTAATCTTTTTACTGTAAAGGAAGTGATGGAACTGTGTGTGTGTTTTGTTTGGGTTTGTTTTATTTATTTTTTTATTTTTTTGACCAAGGACAGGCTGTTAGAAGTCATTAGAATGTCATTTTGTAACCCAGCTATGTAGGTCATGCAGTGTCTTTTGAAACAAGGCCAAACCTGAGTCGTTACCGTTACTGCATTTCTTTCTAATTCCACTTATAAGAATGTCACACTGTTAACCAGTTCAGTAAGTCACATAGACAGTGACAATGTCATTCTGTGACCCAACTGAACCAGTCAAATATATTTCCACACATCGTAGTGCAGAGGGAGTGAGGGAAGTGCAGAGGGAGTGAGGGAAGTGTGCAGGCAATCATTTATGTTTAGAACAAGTGTGATGATTATGCATGAGTCTACCTGTAAGATTGTCATTCCTGTAACACAGCTGAGCTTGTCATGTCGTGTCTCAAATATAGACATTAGTGCCTTTGTAGTGCAAAACAAAGTGAGGGAAGTGTGTGCGTGTGTATGTGTGTTAATTTGGAAGAAAACCAAGCCTGAGTCCTCGCCCTTGCTGACTTTCTGCTTGATTCCACCCACAACAATTTCATTCTGTAACACAGCTGAACAAGTCTTGTAGTGTCAAATATTTCCACACATCATAGTGCAAAGGAAGTGAGAGAAAAGTGTGTACAGACTCATTTTTTTATTTGGAGCAATGCCAGGCCTGAGTCTTTGTGATACTTGTCTATGATTTCACCTGCAAGAATATCATTACTGTAACCCAGCAGAGCAGCTCATGTTGTGTCACAAATTCAGATATTTCAAAATGTTTAATCCAAAGAGGAACGATGAAAGTGTGCATGTTCATTTGGAACAAAACGGAGCCTGAGTCATCACCCTTGCTGTGTTTCTGCTTGCTTCCACCCACATTAATGTCATTCTGTAACACGTATCACATGTGCAGTGAGCAAATGTTTTGCAGTGTGAAATGGAGTTTGAAATTTGGAACCAATCCAGATCTAAGCATCTTCCTTTGACTGTGTTGCAGTGTCCTGATTCAGCTTGTAAGCAGGACCTGCTTGCTTACCTGCAGAGAATCGCCCTCTACTGCCATCAACTCAACATCTGCAGCAAAGTCAAAGCCGAAGTCCAGAACCTCGGAGGAGAGCTCATCGTCTCAGGGGTATGTTCCTGCCACATCAGCACCAACACAATACATAAACAATACAGAAGTAATCGAGATGGAGGGATTTGGACTGGTGAAAAGGCTACTGCAGCTTTTTTTTTCTAACATATTGAATTGAATGTTGTTTGCATTGATTTTTAAGTCATTACCAGCTAAGCTAGTGTTACACCGCATTGAAGTGCACACCCTAAGATGTGCTGAGGGAAGGTGAAATAAAACCCACAGAAAGTCATCTGACTTTGCTCTCTTCTCACTTTCAGCTGGACAGCGCTACATCCCTCATCCAGGCAGCCAAGAATCTGATGAACGCCGTGGTCCTGACGGTCAAGGCCTCATACGTGGCTTCCACCAAGTACCAAAAGGTGTACGGAACAGCAGCAGTCAATTCTCCCGTAGTGTCATGGCGCATGAAGGTGCCCGAAAAGAAGCCACTCGTGAAGAGGGAGAAGCCTGAGGAGTGTCAGACCCGCGTGCGCCGAGGGTCGCAGAAGAAACACATCTCACCAGTCCAAGCCCTCAGCGAGTTCAAGGCCATGGACTCTTTTTAAATCTACAGGCGGCAAAAAAAAGTTCCAAGGATCCAACCCCTCAAACTCTTCAAACTCCTCCTGACTTTTCCCTCTCTCTCTTTTCTTTCTTTCCCATCTCCTGTTTGCGGCTTCCTGTATCCCATTCCACGTAGAGGCAAAGGTTCTTGCCGTGGATACTCTCAATTTTCTTTCTGGAGAACAAAGTGCATTGCACCACAAAACCAAGACACTTGGAGGAGAGGGGCATGTGTTTACTCTTGGAGCTTCAGTGCCATTCCTGTGGTGTTTGTTAGTTACCAGTGTTAATTACTGACTAGCCTGACTAGCCATATTTACACAGATACTACAGAGCCCTGCTGCTGACATCCCTACTTAAAAAAAATGCATGGCCATGACATAAATAAGGCATGGGAATGAGATAAGTCAAGGGAACAAGACAAGTAAGTCATAGTCCTGACTTAGTAACAAGAGAGAATGAGAATTACATCATGGCCACGACTTCATAACTCAAGGGAATAAGATAATTAAGTTGTGGCCTTGTTCTCTCAAGTTACAAAGTCAGTGTCACAACTTAATCTTTATCTCATTTCCCTACGTTACAAAGTAATGCCCATGACTTAATTATCTCATTCTTTTGAGTTATGAAATTATGGCCACTTCATTTTCTTGTTCTCTCAAGTTACATAGTTGTGGTCACAAGTCAATTAATTCATTCCCTTGAGTTATGAAGTCATGGCCGTGACTTAATTCTCTCGTTTTCTCAAGTAACAAAGTTGTGGTCATGACTTAATTATCTTGTTTCCTCATGTTACAAATTCATGGCCATGACTTGATTATCTCGTTTTCTTGAGTTACTAAGTTATGGCACTGACTTATCTATCTTGTTCAAGTTACAATGTCATGGTCACACATTATTATTATTATTATTATTGTTTTTAAATAGGGATGTCACAGGAAAGAAAATAATATATGGTGCCGTAGTCGACAGCTCTAGCTTTTGAAGCGTCCTGAAGCTCCTAACTTTGACTGAACTTTGAAACTCAGTATGGCTTGTAGTGTTAGAAATAAGTATATATATAAAACACAACAACAAAAAAAAACAAACAAACAAAAAACAAAAAAAAAAAAACCTTTTTGTCCCGATGATCAATGATCCACATATTCCACATGGTAACATGACGTACAAGGTTTTGCCAATTTATTTAATTATTATTGCATCACTAACTATTACAGGCTGGTTGGCCATGGTGTTGAACATGATACTAGAAATGGACAGAGTTGACTAGTTGTGTGGTTTGCGCAGAGAATAAGTAGAATCCTGGATATCTTTATAGTCACAGTTCTCTAATAAACCTTGCAACTGTGTTCCCGAGCCTGTTTCTGTTTCGTTTTTTTTTTTTTAATTCATAATTATTTCATCCAATTTCTTCAATTATGAAAGGTTCCAATTTATTACTCACAGAAAGAATATAGAAAGTGTGAGTGCTCTTTATTTAGCTGAGAAGAACTTTTAGTTCTGCTAAAATCATTAAACGCAGAGCTGTTTCAATTTCAGCAAGGAGATCAGGTGTGTAAAGATATAATTTGACACTCAGAAGAGTCAGCCGAGTGCAGAAAAGTGTTCACCCCATTAATATTCACACTTTTTTTTTTTTTTTTTGGAAGTAAGTCAGAAATCTTCACTCTTTGGCTTCACCCTCACTCAAAACACTGATCGAGATAACTTCCGGTAAAAACAGCTGTTTTTTTCCAGGCATCTTGCCGAACCAGCGAACAAAATAATGACAAGCTCCACATCAGGCAGGTCTTGGTAAAGAGATGTCGAGCTGATGAAACCCAAAAGCAAGCGAGTGCATGAAGGAGCATGGTGTGACCTCGGGTGGAGTGCGACTGAAGCCGCCTCCACTATTCCTCTGGGTTTAGCACAGTGACTCGTACCTAATGAAACTCATTACAGCCGGATTACCCAGGAGGTCGCTGTGGCAATACTCCTACCTGCCATTTACCTTAATTAAAATCCTTCCTTTAAAAGCCGCAGCTCTGCTGGAGGATGGGGGAATTAAAGTGGGATGGCGGCCAAGAACTCGTCATGACCGGGTCTGTCATGATTATTAAGTTTTAGCTGTCATATAAATAATTGCGAGTGATTCAATAGTCTTTTCCTTTCACCTTATGCTACAGTTATAATAGAGGCCTAATAGTAGTAAAGATTGGCCTAAAAGATTGGACATTGAACATTAACATTTTTGTTAAATTGATAACAAAAAACATGCATTTAATAAATTACATGTAGGTAGCTTTTATTAGGGGGCCAAGCACTGAATTTGAACAGGCACACTATTCTAAATGTATGTTTTCTTCTTCTTCGATATGGGAGCCTATGGCCCAAAGAAGGTACTTTTTTTTAAATCAAATTCTATCACAGTGATGGAGAATCTACAATCTAGAGAGTCTACACATCAATTTTGGTGCATGTTCCTTAAATACTAGCACCGTCAGCAGGGTTTCAATCATAAACGCCAAGTCGTAAAAACATCATTTCACTTTCATTTGATTCTTCGGATCATGCCGAGTTTAGTGTATATGATATTAATTTCTGCCATATTGTATTTTCCGCCATTTTGAATTTTTCCAAAACCTATGTTTTTTGCTTCTTCTCCAAAAATCCTTTTTGTACATTCCTAACAAAATTTTGGTTACAGTCTACTGAAACCAACCCGAATATATTGGATTTTTGATATGCAGAACGGTTTATCTATAACATACACACAAATTTGTCAGCGAAGTCCCCAAATAGGAAGCGAGGCCATTTCTCAGCAATGTTTTCTCGCGTATCGACGCCAAACTTGGCACATATGTTTAGCAACATTACCTGATGTTCAAAACCAAATTTTGGGGTTTATTTGCAACGTCCTCCTTCATGAATAAGGGGTGGAGACAGAAAGTCCTTGGTCCTTAGGAGTCTCTAATGTCAGCACTTCATAGCGTCAGGGCTAACTTAAGTTTTCCGATACAGTTCAGGACAGAGGAGTTTATGCTTTGCAGTTTCTCTGAAACATGACAAGCTGCAGTGTTTTGTCTTATTAACTTCAAGAGAGAGAAAAAAGTCAGAACAGAAACTGGTTTCACAGAGGTTCCAACATAAATGTATCTATACACTGATGAAAAAAATGTGTTATTTAAAAAAAAATAATTGTAATCTTTGGCAAATTGCTGTGGTAAAAGAGGAATAAAACACTCCCTGTTATTGGAAGATAATCTGTGAGGTGCTAACAATAACTTCCTGTCATATTTTATTCCTTACAGAAATTGCTCACATTGTGCATCACTATGAATCAGATTTGCATCAGCTTTTGAAAGTGGACACAAAGAAATAGAGAGCATTTGAAGCAGATGTGAGATCATAAATATGCTCGAGGCTTGCTGTGTTTCTCTTCAGAAGCTGTGCCATCTCACGCAAAAGGAATTTTTGAATTGGCTCCTGCATATTTAATACCAAATGTGTTTCACAGATGATGTAGGAACTGTGTAGAGAAGCATAAAAGTGCTTCAATTACTGTTTCATCAAATAATACCTGATGCTGTTAGGATGATACGATATAGTGCTGGTCGCACATGCTTTGATGTGAAATTGAACTGAGCTGTGCACTACACATGAGAAGGAAAAGAGTATATATAATCAAAAAGCAAGGTTACAAGATATCAGAATAGTGCAAATAGTCTAGACATTTAACAAGCTGTAAAGTGTGTGTGTGTGTGTGTGTGCGCGTGCAGGTGGCTGTAAGATTATATAGAATCATAAATGACTGATGAAGAGGAATAATTTCAGAGCCTCTCGCAGATGATTTTACGATGTCTATCCATCGTCAGTTCCATCTGCAATCTCTATTAACATCAAATTCTTTACTGTTTTCTGAAAACCTTTGTGACTTTTACTGAAGGGCCGTACCCCTCCCCTCCAGCAGGGGTCAACGTTTCCAGAATTCTGATCAGTTGCTGTATATAATGCAAAACCAGGATGTATAAGTACATGGTTTCCAAACACTCATTGCTGAGCATTATAGAAGATATAAATCAAATAGTGTACAATAGTGGAGAAAGATGCAGGAAAAGTTGTATAAAAGACTTGGAGGAATGATCCTACAAGTGGGGTGGGGTGAATTTTTCAAGATACAATTCTTAAGCAAAAAGAAAAGCATAAAAAGAAAGAACTTCAAGTTTTGCTTTCAGATTTACAGCACTCTCATTAAAGACAGATAGTTCAGGGTCACTCATGGTTATGAGTGTGAACAATCAAGATATAGATCTGATCTGAACAAACTATCAGAATTGTGCAAAGAAGCCTGTAATGTGAACGTAGCCAAAGACTCTGGTGTGGACACGACGTGTGAAGCTAAAAAAATAAGCAGACAGGAAGACCTTTATATACATTACAGCCAAAAGTAGGTGGTGGGAGCATTATGGGATTTAACAGGAAGTAAGAATTTACCATTACAAGGCTGTAACCTAATGAAAGACTGAAGTAAAGGAAACATCCAACAGGAACCGTGACTGCTGGCCATTAATGAGTTTAATGAAGCAAATGATCAATTATGGAGAAAATGTGTACTAAAATACTGAACGTTCTGAGTTTGTTAAAACTTCCAGCAGTGGAAATATCTTTTAAGCAAAACATTTCAGCTACCATTCCTCAGCTTGCATGTAGTAGCAAGACACAACAAGGTTAAACGGTCCTCTTATTTATTTATTTATTTATTTAATGCTAACATATCCAGCCACAACACACTTCACTTCTTAATAAAGTCTGCTATGTACACAGAGGTCCACTTTAGAAGGTCACAGTGAGAAAAAAGTGCTAGCAATTCAGACTAAATAAGCTTCTGTAAAACACCAAATTAAACCAAGCAGCAGCTGTGGGTGCTAAATGGCCCCGAGTCCGACAGAGTGCTTCAGTTTCACAGTGGTATAAGGTGATGTTTTCTGTGAAAGACAGATTAAGATATAATTAGAAATCTAAGAAGCTTAAAAAACCCTTCACTTAAAAACTTAAAATTCTTCACAAGAAATGTTCTGACCTGAAAGACGACTCAATCTATCCCCCCTGCCAGACCATGAACCCTTGAAAGTGCTTTTGAGTTCTGAATGGTTAGAAGATATTGATTAATTTTCTATAACCTGTTCTAATATGTTGTTGTGTCTATAGGAACGGCTCATTCACAGGGACTTGAAATGGTGAAGTGTTCTCTATGAAGATGTTTAACATTAATGGACCGAGTCTCCAGTGTCAGAGGTGACAGTTTTCCCACATCTTCAGGACAGAGGAGTTTACATGTGGCGATTTCTCGGAAACATGACAAGCTGCAATTGTGGTTTGTTTTTTTTTGGAGTGAGATAGAGAGAGCGCTGTTCATAGCTGCTATAACATGAGTGAGAACAGGAACTAACTAAGACATTCCACAAGATTACATGTAACTACAAATGATTAAATTGTTCAATATGATTTTCTTTAAATTAAGAAAAAATAACTGTTGGCACATTTCTGTGGTTTAAAAAAAAGGAATAAAACACTCAGGGACATGCTGTTTCAGGAAAATAATCAACTTCAGGGTAGTAACAATGAGTCCGCTTAATCCCTGCTTATTTTGCTTTAACAGTACGACAGACAGTCATGTTTTCCTGCTTCTGACAAACAATATTTAGCAAAAAAAAATTTTCTTAATTAGCATGTAAATGTGTCCTGTTTCACTTCAGAAGTTTGACTTTAATTACATAAGACATGATGGCTTTCGTGATCTGCTCTGGAACAGCAAGTGCTGGAAAGGAAGACATGGTGATATAAATAAGTTCAAACAGGGATAAACTTGATGTGAAGTTTTGCCCACAGTCTTTTGATGACAGTTGCAGCTATTAACCATGAACAGTCTGAACGGGGATGGTAAAGCGCACTAGATATTTCCTTAGTGCTGCAGTTCTGCTGGAATGAAAATTTAGTCCATTTTTTTTTCCTTTTTAGTGGGAAATAAAGATTACTAATGTTTCAGTTCTGAACAAAGCTGGCAAAAATAGACCTGAAAAGACGTCCTGTTTCTCTGTGGACTTTTTAAGGACACGTAGAATTGGCTCTTTTGCCCATATCCACATTACAGCCCTTTTTCCACTCACAAGCACTAGAAGTGGTTCAATTTTTCTTTAAAAATCACCTGCTGGTTAAATACAGGTGAAAAGAATAAATTTACAGCAAATAGTTACTCATGCAACAAAAAAATGATCAGATACAGAAGAGAGTCTGGTTCTTATAGAGAAAACATTGCCTGACTTTAGTGGTAGTTCCTGAAGTTTGCAAGTTTAGTACTAATTAAATAGCTAATAAGTCCAATAGACAAGTCCACTCTATTAAAATCAGGCCGATTACAGGTACAAATGCAAAAACACAGCCAAGCAAACTAATCAGAAATCAGAATACTAAGCTATATAGAGTAAGCTATTGAATATCACATTGAATATAATACTCACAAGTTGGCAAGACTTTGCAAGGAAACAATGAAACACGGCTTACAAAATAAACCTGAGGGCTGAGGGAACACTGTAGGTTTGAGAACTAATATTTTAAGTCTAAATACTCATATAACAGATGACAATTATACTCACTACCACAGATATGAATGATGTTTTTCTATTTAGAGTGTGTAGGTGCTCAAAGGAAGCAGTTCCATTAGCAATATAGCATATATTTTTCAACAGTGGTCATAACTCATTGCTCAAGTGGTTCACAGTGAAGCGCTGATGTCACCAGTCTTTAGTTTGGGTGTTAGGACCAAAACAAGATTTCCAGCTGAGAAATTAATAAAGTGCAGAATGATTTGAGAACCAGCATATTGCTGTGGAAAAGAGCTAGTCGACTACAAACTGTTTGTTCACATCAAAGAGTTCACCTTCTGGGCTGTGATGCGTTTCCTACCATCTAATCTGCTGAAAGCTTCATATGCTGCTCCTATAAACTGACAGGTCTCTAAGCTTACAACTTACTACCTGATTACAGTAGTGTGTGTGTCAACATAGCGGAGATAAGCACCTCTATCAGTGTGCCACTGCGTTTCCTCCCCATCACTTCCTTTCAGGTCTGCTCTTATTGGTCAGGATGTGTTCTCCTGCTCAGTAATGAAATCTCTTAATTAAACGAAGATAAAGGTTACTGCCAATTAAGCTCTTTAAGCTCCATTTATTTTTCATCAGAATGAATTTACAAGCACGGCATGTGATGTGCAAACAGAGCTCCTTATAATAATGACATTATCTCTGTAGGAAGCTGAATCCAGTGCGGGAACCGCTCGGAAAGTTTGCAAAGCAGTCCTATTACATGAGTCACTCGAGGCAAAGTGATGGGCTCCTTACCCAGTATTACAAAAGCACCCATAAAATGTCAGTGTCAATGTTATTGAAAAGACTAAGAATTTGCGCAAGATTCCACTGCCCACATAATGGACGCAAGATTTGACGAACCCAAACTTCAAATTAAGGGCTTGAAGCATCAGATAAGAAGTTGCTTAGACACGCAGATTAAATTTCAGCACTCGATCGATCTCCAGAGCTGAGCAGAAGAGGATATTAAACAAGAGCCTTGTCAAATGAAAAGAGAAACCATTATCACCTCGCTTCGCTCGCTCTCAAATGAGGAAGGCCATATCATGACTGCACAGATGTGGAACAGAAAATGAGGCCTGGTTAAAAGCAATTCACTCAGACTAGAATTTCACATTAAGCCTTTACATTCCAGTCAGTTGTATAATCATCTAGAACAAAAGATCCAAACATGTTCGGCATCCAAAACCTCCTTGGTTCCTCAACTCTACATTCTTCAGACCTTGACCCAGAAAAGTCCTGAAAGATGGCAGACATACCAAATTCTTAAAATGTATTCAGAGGAAAAAGTTGCATGGATTCCACTTTGCATGGAAGTTAATTAATATGCCCTGCTTTGTAAGAGAGAAGCCACGTGATGAGTAGAACCTAGTTTTGGCTAAAACATCAACATTTAAGCCTGTGATGTAGCTACATGTGCTGTAATGTTTAAAAGAAGGATAATGCTTCAGTGCTTCAGCCACATCTCATTTGGTTAATGTGTTTGTTCTAAATTCCTCTTGTCCTCATTTCCTTTTCCTCCAACTTTTCTCCACTTCCTCACACAAAGGAAACAAAGAGGCACAATTAGAGAAATAAGGAGTGCCAATTGACCAGTCCACAGCCCATTTTCAATGCTATCATGAGAACAAATTTACCCACCATGCTTTCCTGTGCTTTCCTAATGATTTGTTGAGCCCATATTGGTTCATCTTTTGATGGTAAAAACCACGTCAGCTTATATAATCTGTCAGTATAACCTTATATAACCTGAGCTCGTAGTTGGTTTTACGTGTTTTAGAGGAATTCTGGTGTGAATTGGGTTCTGCTTAAGAGTTAAGTTCTGCTTCTAAGATTTAAACCTCATTTAAAAAAAAAATTACACCAAGGCATGCTCAGTAGCTCTTTTTAAGTGAGTCAAATCATTTAACTTGGCTCACCAACAAGTTGACTTTTCTGCTCCCTAAATACTCATTGCCGTTTTGCTTTTTTTTTTTTTTTTTTTTTTTTTGGGGGGACACTACAGATGCGTCCTGAAATAAGCATCCCAGCATTAATACTTTTGAGCCTGCTGTGTCAGTGCTTTAAGAATTAAGAAGATTCATTTCTACATATCTTGGTAACTTAGCTTTTAATAATGCAGGAGTTACACCATTGCCTACATCTACACAAAACAACCCACTCAAACAGCTGACAAACGATTCAAACATCTAACTCAAGAGTCGACCAAACAGATCACTGAGTCGATGCACACAGCTGATTCAAAGAGCTAACTCAAATGACTCACAAATGACCTTGGAGAGCTGACTCAAAGCTCAGACTCATAAATGACTCAAAAATCTGACTCAAAGAACTGACTCACATGCCAGCAACACATCATAAATGCTCAGCATTTATGATAATAACCCAGGACTTAACTTACACAATTATCTGCTAAATAGTCTGACTGTTCTCAGAAATATCCATGGTTGGAACTGAAGAGCACACGACTGTGCGAGAGCTGCCAGGAGCTCGGCTGTAATTGCGTGCTCATTAAGAGTTTGTCTGTGAAGCAGGCCTGTATAATTATGAACCTCGCTCCCTTAATGACATTGAAGCGTAATGGTGCCATAGCCAGCTAATGGAGATTGTTCCCTGTGGTTTCAGGGGATATGGACTGAATTGATTTATTTATTTATTTTTAATCCTTTACAGAGTTTATAAGTTAATTCATGACCAGATGTTTCAGATCTACCTCATGCAGGTATTTTAGGTCACCCATAGTGCTAGGATGTTTACCCACCTCATAGATAGATAGAGAAATGCTCATGTTTTGTGTGCATCCAGGACGCAGTGTATTCTCCAAAATAGGGGGTGAGTGATTTAGGCTCTGAGTGCAATGTCAATTTGTGGTTGTGTGTGTTCTTTAGCATGGTAGTGCCCTGAATTTAATTCGACATGCGTATGGAGGAGCAGGGTAGAGAAAAGCAGTCAGAAAGATAGACTGGCCTTTTTAGAGTGAGCTAATGGCCTTCGCCTGCTGCAGTGTCTCCCATTCCGTCGTCTGTGTGTTGATAATGGCGCATTTCCCTGCAGGAGACGGAACGAGTCGAAGCTCAATCCCAGCAGATCACTGACAAAATGCATGTGCACACCCACAACAGCGTTTATAATGTCAGCTCTGGATGGGTAAAACAACTGTGCTGTTTATATTTCTTTTAGGAAGGCGAATTCAGTGTACAATTAAATGTCATGTCAATTCTGATTGGTCAGAAGGTGTTGATTAATTTTCTGTAACAGCAGTTCTAACAGTAGTGAAGCTGCAAATCGCAGGTTTATATTAATGCAATTGTTCTAAAACATTATCATTTCTATGGTAACAGATTCACAGGGACTTGTTAAAGTCAAGATAAACATTTATGGAAGTAGTGTCCAATGTTCGTCAAATTCATCAGTGTAGAAAATGTACAGTGTAGGGGGGCGGGGAAACTATTATGCTAATTCTGCACAGTGTAGTTAGCGCTTTACATCTCTCTGTGCATTTTACTTGGATAATCCACCAGACTGCAGGGTGGAAGTTGAGGATGAGTATCCCTGGGCCTACCTCAGGAAAATATTTCAGTAGGCTGGAGTAAACAAAGACTTGTATAAAATGGCATCTCTTTTGCCTCTTGTAGATTAGAAAGATTAAATTTTATCTAGTTTGTAAAAGCATGTGGCAATTTTAACTGGCTGTACTTAATTATATTTAACTGTATTTAGACTTTCTTTGCTAACGGTAAATATTGGTTATTTACAGGATATTTTACTTCTGATTAATTCATTAGCAAACTATGTAGCATTAGTCAGACATATGAGCAGCAATCTTACATGACTGAATGATGTTTTCAGGCAAAAATGGCAACAGCAGCGGTTTTAGATAAGTTATAAAATTTTGACTGAATTTCATCAGTTAAAAATTAAATTTCACTTTTTAATACTTGAACACATTTAAAAATAGCAGGTTTGACTTACACTTAATTACATTTTTAGTTGAATAATGGATGTTGTAAGATTGTTACATTATCTATGCTTCCACTTATTTCTCAGTTCTTATTCCATCCCTGGATATCTAATCATATTGGCCAAAATTTAATTTACAATTTAATTAAGTGTAAGTGATGTTACTCTAATTAAAGTGTCTCTATTTTCTGAGTGTATTCTGAGCTTTACTCAAGTGCTACCTCAGGATCATAACCATTTTGTTGGCATTTGAACGGTTTCTTTAGTGAAAGTGCAGGTGTGGATCAATATAAAGCAATATGAATGAAATGCACTCTGAGAAAAGACAAAAACAAAGAAAATAAAAAAAAAAAACCAGTCATATATAATGCAGCTGCCGTGCTATAGTGAGATCCATAAATGTCACATCTTTTCAAATAACTTCGCTTTTCATGGTTTGAGTAAAGGCCTTCATCAAAACACCGGAAAGCGACACAAAGCTAAAACTCGGCGATGAACAGAGGGACGAGAACTCCTACTGCAGTGGTTTAATTAAGAATGACAGACAGGATAGCGCACATATATATACACGCACGCACACACACACACACGCACACACACATACACAGCAGTAAACACCACATGTTATGTAATTAAAAGTTTAATCAAAGCACCGCTGAGAAGGAAAAATATATAATAAAAGAAATGAAGTTTATTTCAGTGTGGCATTCAGAAAATTTAATGCAATTATGTAATCAATTTAAGGAATGAAATTTAAAATGCTGAAGTTTCAAAGGATACAAATAAAACTTTTTTAAATTATAATGGTAAAATTATTTGCATTCTAAGTACATCATTACTTATGCATTACACTTTATATTCATATCAGGAATGCACAATGCATTATAACAAATTACTCTGTGTGTGTCTTAGGCATGCATACTTTATATGTACATTATTATGGATGCATTGCACATATGCAACATTAGGCATTCATCATATTTTGTGTAAATTACATTACAGGCATAATTGCAAATTATACACATGTATCAATACATATGTGTTACATTTATATGCATATCAGGAATGCACAAGGGAATTCTACATATGCATCGCATAGCTTAAATAGATATTTAAAAAGGTATCTGCCTCACAAACTGTGGTCTGGAAAAAGAAAATTGATATGTCCTTGGGTCTTGTAATTCTTTTTAATATTTCTGGCCCTAAATAAATTCCAGATTGACTTGATGAAATCAAAATGGACTAAAATGCACCTTTCAAACCAGGCAATTACTGGCTATGCTCTGACAGAATTTATTCATCACAAAGATGAAAATAAGCATCAACCCTCACACTGTGCATCAGCAGAGCACAATTTCAGCTCTATTGATGTAGATCTCACAGGACAATCGAGTGCCAGGGAAATCTGAAGCAAAAGTCAAAATGGACAAATTAGCAGATTATTTTAACTGAATGAATAATCATTTTAATCAAACACTATCAGAGGTCTTCAATTTACCACTTTGAAACAGAACAAAGAATTTGGCATGTTGGCAATTTGGTGTTATTTAAATAAAAAAAAAAAAGTGTGTGTAATCACTGATATGGTGATGTTTTATGGTGGTGTTTCTTAAACATTTAGGGAAGGAGTCTCCAGTATCAGTGCTTTGTAACCGTCAGAGGTAAAGCTGTAACTTTTCCAACATTTTCAGGACCAGAATTATAAATAAATTGCAACTATATTAAATGATTACAATTTAAAAACAGGCATTACATGCTCTCCACTGCCTATGATGCAGTACTTCCTGTTTATGCGGGAGTGTATTTTTGATTTATGCTACTAGTTATGACATATCTTAACTATCTGTGGTGCAACTGAAATTCTACACTGTCCTAGTTTTAAACCAACTCCAATCAACATGTGGTTTAGGACCGACTGATTAACGACCAAACTGGTGCAAGAATCTGAACCACTAAGCCACTGCAAGGAAGAGCTCCTGCATTTCACCCTCCTCCACCTCCATCCACTCAAACAAGCTGATTTTCCCCAAAGTTTTTGAGAGGCAATCAAAACATTGGATTTGTTGCTGAAAGTCTTGAAA
Organism: Pangasianodon hypophthalmus; assembly: GCF_027358585.1. Lineage (NCBI taxonomy): Eukaryota > Metazoa > Chordata > Actinopteri > Siluriformes > Pangasiidae > Pangasianodon > Pangasianodon hypophthalmus. Next base: position 1,713,772 of record NC_069737.1, on the reverse strand, counting down.
TCTGGCAGAAGAATATTCCATTGCAGGTTCTCAACTGTAGCCACTCTTCAGGGTTGACAGGCTGATGTGATGACAGCTCGCTCGAGTGTATGAAGTCAAGAAAGCTTCCAGGTCGACATGGTGAGAGAAAACCTTAACTTTCATGCATCTGGAAGAGGATTTAAAACTGAAGGCACTGACATGGCCATGGCTTTTACCAAAAACATGACTCTCATTTTTGAGATCAAGCTAGTTTAGGTCCATTTCTGCCAAAAAGGATCGAATCCCATCAATACTCGATATACTGCTGTAAAACCTTCAGGGTAGTCGGGAGGTAAATCCTTGAAAAGCACTGTCCTCTTCCTTCAGCAGGGATTTGAAGTGCTGGTGAATCAATACCCTCCGAATCTCAGAGGTCAGATAGGAATGAGATTTTTACTCAATTCTTTTCCAGTAAAAATAAATAAATAAATAAATACAATATCACTTCATGCCAGAGTGAATAAATCTTATTTATAGGTCACCCAGAAAGTCCTTCTACTATGAAGATTCTATGCCAGATACAATACCAATCACATCTGCTTTTAATATACAACACAAGGACAACATGCCCCACTGAAAAGCAAAACCTTCATTGCATTGCTCTTTGCTTTTCAGTGAAAAATAATGAGCAATAAATTGCAAATGAGCAATTTTAAATTGTACAGCACTTTGAGCTACCATGTCCTTATTATTATCACTATTATTAAAGCACATGGTATAATAAGTACAAAAAGTATTAAAATAACTAAAAATACTAACCACTTAAAGCAGGACCTAGGAGTTAGTGTTACGTGGCACATAACCATCTAACCAATTTTCCATGTTTCTTCTGTTTACACACCTGCTCTCAAAGCAGCCAGTAAAACTCTGCAGTATTTCCAAGCATGCATCTGAGACATCAGATTTCTTCTTGTTTCTGGATGCTTTCATTTCAACTTGCAAAAAATACCAGACATGTCATTAACGTTCATATGTTCGTCCACACACATGCTCAACATAATGCAAGTGTTAGCAGAAAGCGTACATTTTCTGCCATTTTAGTGAACATGGTGGTGATATGCTGATGACCTGACCTTGCGCGCTCACCGTAACACGCCATACAATGTTGATGACCTGCACTTGTATGTCTGACTGTAAGAATTGATTTTTTGCTAACAGATGCTGGATCAGATGTTTATTACTGACCTTGTTCACCGATTAGTCACATTATTGTAGCCTCTGAGGTTATAAGCAAGGGTTATATCCACATCTAATCAGCACTAAACCTAGTCAGGAACCGTGCCAAAGATATCCGGTTCTGTAGGCACAACTCTGAAATGTTAAGAGAGCCTTTATTAGTCTGAGAATTGGCCATTCACTTTGAGATGTAAAGGTCAGTGGTGTCAGGTGTTGGGCGCCAAGAGGAAGACGGATTTTTGAGTGCTGTAATTAGAAGATTGTATTTGCACATTTATATTCAAGGAGCTCATTCTTTACCTTTCAGATTATTTCTACAAGAGTGCATGAGGGCTTCCTTTCCAAGGGACCAATTAGTTATAGGGAGAGATACGAGACAGAAAAGTCCGCCAACTCGTGCTTAAGTCTCGTCTTCGATAATCCAGGCAAAAATTAATGCCCTGTCTTGCTGGCTGATGCCGATCTTCTCTGCGCAGACAAAAAGAAATGGAGATCCAGGTGATTTCTGCACACAGGATATTATGACCAGCTCTGGCTCACCATGCCACAATGTCAAAACCTTGACAACTACTTTTTTGAGGGAAGTGAATCATCGAGAGAAAACGAGAGAGAAATTTCAGGACCCTCACTGTGCCCTAAATGAGCCTATTGTGGTGGGCTATAATGAATTGACCATCTCCACATGAAGTTCCTTTTCTGCTCTGCCTCTGAGCTAAAGCCTCATTGTGTAAGGGCTAAAAGTGGAGTATTACTGCTGTGGTTTCACAGGCAGGCCTGAGAGCCCTCAGAGACAGATGAGGTGAGGCAGAGTGTGATAAGAGAAGCAAAATGAAATGAGAAAAGACAGAACAGCAACATAAGGAGAACCACAATTGCGATGGATCTGATTGGCGTGATGTGAAGGACGCAGGTGACCTGCCCATAAGGACGGACATAACATCCACCACCAAGTGATTAGCTTTACAGCAAGCGCACTCGCTCATCAACACGCCTGGGTGAAGTTCTCTTCTTGCAGAATGTATCGGAAATATAACACTGTCTTCTTGATATAGTAAAATAATCATTAAAATACATGTTCTACTTTTTATCCATTTACAGTCACACTTAATGTTGTGGAGTGTCCACAAAACAAGTCAGTTCCTGTTCTCACAGGCATTCTCTCACCAGCCTCTTTTTCACTCTGTTTCTTTGGGAAAAATAGTTTGTCCCTCCTCTTTTACACATTCAGGCCCATAAATAAGAAATTCCAAAGATAATGAAATTGAATGCATAATCGAAACATAAAACAGGAAGTCACTCCTTACAGCGATTATGTTCCTTTGTGATTTTGAAAGTTTCTATTGATGCTATTTAATATTTGAATTAGTAAATAAAGTTAAATAAAAAAGAAAATATCCATGTAACAAGACTAAACTAAATTGTCGATTAATGCTCTTTTGCAGTTAAACATTTGATTTTAACTGAAATGATACATGACAGTATAAATAAGTAAATTAAATATAATAAAGAAAGTTAAAGGGGAGGGGGAAAAAAGTATCCAAGTCAAACATTACTTCAAGAACACAAGATTTAAAAATTCAAATAAACTCTCAAACACTTTAAAATTGTTAAACCCTTTAAGCCATCTGACTGACTGAAATTGGCACTAAAAAGATACTTGAACATTAATAAAATCACTTGCATACTGTAATAAGTGAACTTATAAACTGGATGAGAACTTTTTTTTTTTTTTTTTTTTTTTAAATGGAGTGAATGACTTGTAAATTACTGCCAAAGATTTTAAAGTAAATTCCACACACTTTTAATGAATAGCTTCTTGACTTGCAAAATATGGAGAAGAGAAACAGGCGATGAGAGAAAGAGAAAATGGAAGAACAAACTGTGATTAAATGATGGGTGCTTTATACAGCTGAACACAGAGCAGCATTCAGATAACCTTCCTTCCACAAACTCTGACTGCCGGACACCACCGGACACTTAATGACCTCGGTAAATAACTCCACCCTATTACTGACCCAAGTGTCCCTGTGTGCAGCTTAAAAACTGGACCTGGACAATAAAAACAAGCTCTAATGGCACAAATAAATATGAGTAGAATAACTCAGAACAGGATGGCTATAAAAAACACCTCAATCAATCTCCCCCAAGGGGGTGTAATTAAATCACTGCAGAACTTCTACAGACTGGTGATTTTCTCCAAATACGGTTCTCTAAATTACACAAAGCAGAACATCAGACATCAATTTAAGCCTAAGAAAAAAAGTGCTGGTATTCAACTAAGAACAATATGAAGCTTTATGTTAGAAGTTTAATATTTATGGAAGGAGTCTGCAGTGTCAGGGCTTTGTAAGTCAGAGGTAATGCTGTAACCAAGTTTGATATCCTTCACTTTCACAACGTTAATTTCAACTATAAACAAAAAAGTACAGACTTTTAATAAATTGAAAAATTGTAATTGCTGTAGTGGAGGATGAATACAACACTTCAGGAGGTGGTGTAATAGGAGAACATTCAGCTTCAGGCTGGGAACAGTAACTCCACTTCATCACAACACTGACATTTTCATACAACAGCATGACAAAGTTTTATTCCTCACATATTGCATTCATACTCACTTGCATTTTCACGACTCGGTCTCAGCAACACGGCCGTCCATCGCAATGCCGATCTGTTTCGAACGACCTGTGCTTTGACCTCAGCGAACTCATTTTGTGGCATGTTGAATCTCCTCAGAATGATGTGAAGTGTTTCTTCTCCGCCTCCATCATGTTCTGAACAAGTGGTGAATACGCTTACGTTACTACAATGCTCTAATGAAGCCATTAATTAATGAAATGATTCCATGTGGAGTGTTCAGTCAAAATGGAGGTTACTCTGACTTCCTCTGACAGACGATCTTCTTTAAGTAGCAAGATGGCATGCAAACGAAGGCTCATAAATATGTAATACAGGCATATTATCAAGACATTGAAGCATTGCCACTAGGGAGGCATTGAATTTTATATAGTGCTGAAAATATGTGGAGCTACTGGATGCAGGACCTCTTTAATTTTAGGTGTCATAACCATGTCCTTACCTAATGATTGTTTAGTTCAGGGTGGTTAAAACTAAGTGGGTAAAGTGCGTGTAGCATTTCTGCGCTAAGCTTGTGCGTTTATATTCATTGTTTCCTACACCAGGGCACATAAAGCATTCACATATGGCATAGTTGCAGATTTAAGAGCCAAGCTATGGTGTCAAGGTTGAAGCAAACTCTTAACTATAACATTGCATCATCATAATACATTTTATTTATAATTCCTTCAGTCATTAACTTAAAACCTTTTTACTAATTTATGGGCATGGATTTAAATACATTTAGATGAAAGACTGATCATCATAACACATACCATTTTATCTGGATTTTAGGAGCATTTAAAGAAAACTTATCCACTGTTATGGTGTTTTTTTTTTTTTAGGTGGGAGTTTGTGTACCAGTCATATACGTGGATGTACTTGTAACCGCTGGCAACTTGCTGTGGTATAAAAGTTATGAAACACTTTGGGGTGTGTTGTTAAGGGGGAAAAAAACTTCAGGGTGGTAACAGTAGCTTTGTATCACACCAGTGCACACTGAATATTTTCCTAACAGCATGACAGTGGTTTATTCCTTATACAAAGAACATTAAGTCAACATTAGGTGCATAATCATGTGCTTGCGGGATGCTTTACTCTTCGACCCATTTGCAAATATCTCCTTGGGCCTGTTCTTGCCCATATTTGCCTCAGAATTGCTTGATATCCCAAAAAACTATTTTTAAACAAAATTATTCCCTTCGATTTTGGACTGGGCAGCTAAACAAGAGTGTGTCCTAAAACTGTCAAATCATATCACAAAACAGACAGAGGTAATAAGACCATCATGAACTTTCTCTCACTCCCAGTTCTAACCGTCTCAGGTCCCCGTTGGCTCTCCAAGGTCACGCCAGTCTCTTAAAATGATTTCAGGGGTCAGCGAGTTCACTTTGCTTCACCATGGCTCCAGAGAGAAGAAGTGGAGGGAAAAAAAGTGTCTGAGTGAAACACTAAATCAAGATTACAAGATTGTTCAAGATTTCATTAGATGGGTTTTTTCAAGTATGTCAGTCATGGCAGGGTGTCGGTGACTTCCTGACCTCTTTCACCTTTTGTTAACGTCTCCAATTCTCAGGGCAGGACTGGAAAAACAAGTACAGAACACCAGCAAGATGAGGGACATGTCAATGAGGCGATAATAATCTGAATAAGTCATGATGGTTTTGCTGGATTTCATACAAATTAGCCCCTAACCCATCATAACCTTTAAAAACCTGCACACTAGCCTTGCCTCTAACCCATCTTAAACTTGCAAATGTACGTCCAATCTAGCTGTGCCTCTAACCCATCAAATCCTTGATAACTTGTGCAAAGTTGCAGTAATTTTTACACTTTACAATGCCTGACGTCATCCATATACAGTACCTTTAAATACCTGAAACCACCACATACAGTACATATCCAGACCAGAAAACAGCAAGATAAAGCTAAATTCCCGATTTGCTGGATTTGCTGCCCAGAAATGCTCGATTTATACCTTCTGGAGTACTCTAAACCTCTTTAAAAGGTTCTATGTAGAACTTAAATGCATCACTCCCCCAGCATTTCTCATCTCCCGGAGAGAAAGCCAATTCACTGAAGGTGAAGGGACATGAGATGTGAAAGATGTGCATTCTGGAAGCAGTTATATTTGTTCTGCACCAACTTTATCTAGGTGAACTTTGACCTGTGAATTTGCAAGCCTAGATCTAGTGAGCCAACAGAAAACAAGGCGTAGCAGGGTTTCCTCCCAATTTGATCTTGCCAGTTCTCACCATTTATTGTGGTAATTGTTTTTAATCTCTCTTCCAGCTGAGATTTCTAGGATCCTGATAGTAATGTTAGTACCTCTGAGAACCCCTTTAGGAAGCCAAGAACCCTTAAACTAAATCCCTGAGGAACCCATATAAAACGGCTGTACATGTCTGAAAAGCTCTGGTTTTATCCCAGTATGGGTAGACGTAGAAAAGGTCCAGGTAAAGGCATTACTTGCCTTGGTAATTATTCCTCAGGTGTGAATTACTCAACTCAACACCTTTGTCTGACCCTAGTGGAAAGAAATGGTCATTTCAAGTCAACCAGGATTAAGCTGCACTTAGAATTAACGCACTCACCATTTCCCCGTCAGCCCTCTGCAGGCAGCAAAGTCATTTGATTTAGGTTAACCATCAAAAGATCTTTGTCTCTCTCTTTTCAATAGGACTTCTCTGTTCAGCACATCAAACAAGGTTTGGGCTTTTGTAAATGCTGTATACTTTGATGCGTTTGGAGATCAGACCTGGCACTGATGTGATTTGAGGTGGCCTCTCGAAGGACGGCATAATTGGACAGAGAGAGGGACTACACACCAGACTGCCGAGGTCAGCGCAAACAAGCAAAGACAAGAAACACACAGATCTATCATGTTGATACTGGATGGTGCCTTATTTGTGAAAGCAGAAGGGTGTCGCTTTAAAGAGGGGTGTTTAAAGCATTTCAGAAAAGCACTGTGCCACCTGAAATCAGGTTGTAGCATCAAAACTAGCTTTCACCTGGGAATTGCTCATGAAAAGGGCTGTGATTTCTATAAGGGTCAGTCTCTATCAGAGGGAAAGCTCAGGGCTCCAAGTCACATGGGGCCTCCGGGCAGCATGCACCAAGCTGTGAAGAACTGCAGAAGTTCAGTCACAGTGGATTTAATAGTGGAAGCATCACAAGTATTATTGTTGGATGTATGAACATAACATTTATTACCACCATCTTCCAATTCAGTGGTAATTAAAAGCTATTTTTCCTTAAGAAATCAACACTGTCTTAGATTAAGCATCATCTGGGAGCCTTCCCCAACTCTCAGAAATCTGAGCATTCCCATCCTCCAGCTCAGTATCCTCCATTTTTACTGAACAAAAAAAAATACTTTTTTAAAAATACCAAATCCCACCCACTTGCCAACTCTCCATCACCAATACTCATTTCCTGTGAAAAATTTATTTATTATTATTATTATTTTTTTTTTAAGTATACACTTATTGTACCTTTTACCATACATCTATTACCTGGGAAGGTGTATGTGGTGTAGCTTTTTAAGCTTTAAAAAAGGTACATCAGTGGTCCTTAACAAATGTTACAGATGTTAATTTGTGATTTATTTACTGTATGGTAAAATGTGTGCTATGCGGTAATTGTGTTCTTTTTTTCTATAAATTAGTACTAGTATCAGTGAACATCACAATAAATGTTAATGTAGTTTGTTTACTTAATGCTTACTTTTTTTTTTTTTTTTTTTATTTCAGACGTGAGAAAAACAGTGAAAAAGAACCTGTGGCAAAGAGAGCCAAAGCAGATAAGCAGATAAGCAGCCCACTCTGTCATGGAACACCGAGACTGATGTTGTCGTGGCTCCACAGGCTCTGAGATTCCTGCCCACACGGGAACCTGGACCACAGCTAGACCCAAGTCCCTGTGAGGCACACACTCCCATGAGTCTCTTCAAAATGTTTTTTCCTTCAACTGCTGTGTCAACTCTGTGTCGAAACACCAATGCTCAGGCTGCCAGGGCACGTGCAAAGGGCCATAAATATAAATGGACTGACGTCAGCATCAGTGCGCTGTACTGTTACATTGGGCTACTCTTCTACATGGCCATGGTGAAGTTGAGGTCCATCAGAGACTACTGGCAGCAGGATAGTGTTTCTGTTCCTTTTCCTGCCACAATCATGTCAAGGGACAGATACCGCACCATTTCATGGAATCTGCACGAGTCACCCAGATGCAGACAATGACCGAAAGAGAGGCACAGCTGAACACGACCGTCTTTTCAGGATCAGACCCCTCATGGACACTATCCGGCATGCATGTAAGGCCATCTATCATCCAAGACAAAATTTGGCAGTGGATCAAAGAATGGTGGCATGCAAAGCAAACACAGGACTGACTCAGTACATGAAAGCCAAACCAACCAGGTGGGGCTTCAAGTTGTTTGTTCTTGCGGACTCATCAAATGGATATACTGTAGATTTTGCTGTGTACACTGTTTACTGTGTTTATGGAAGAACTAATTGCAGAGCTCTGTGGCATGTCACAGAAAATAACACCAAAGCGGACCAGTGTTGACCATGTGCCAGTTCCAGGAGCTGAGCAGGCCTCAGATGCCACTGCTGGTCGCCAGATCTGTGTGCTTTGCAAAGCAAAGCATGGTAAGAGGCAGGACACTCCTTGGAAATGCCAGGCATGTGATGTTCACTTGTGTGTTCAGCTGAAAAGGAACCGTTTCCTAGAGTGGCACAAAGATGTATAGCTGTTCAATTCTGTGGGCTTCAACTATATTCTAAATAAACTACAAACAAAAAATATATAAATTTTTGTCCTCACATTCTTTTTCATAGCACTTCCCTCTCAGCCACATTCCTGAACAAGATGATTATCATCATTTTGATGCAAAAAATCTAGGCTGCATGGTCCAGTTCTCGAAAGTCTTGTGAACCAATGTTCTGTATGTTTTATGGCCTTATTTCAGTGACTTAAAAATTTTAGTTTTTCACTAACCACGCATAAACGCTGTTTTCTCAAAAACACAATCATGTATAAACATGCTGCTCACATATTGTAGCCCAGTTTGTGCTGATTACAGTATCAGACTTCAGCCATTAATATATTTAAAAGCAACTGAAAAAAGCACAGATGTCAGGGCATGTCAAAATTCGTCCAGGGCCCCAAAACACCCTCAGACCCCAGAGGGTTAAGGTCAAAATTATGTACCTAAAATTATTTTTAAAAAGGTGAAATATACAATAAAGGGATGTACTGTTGATGGTATCACTCCACTGATAAAAATAAATGTTTGGTAGCTTTTTCAAAGCGTGCATACTGTATGAAAAAGTTTTCAGATAGCTCCCAAGTGGTTGTTTAGTTTGACCTTAAAAATTCTCTAACTCCAAAACAGAGGTTTTTTACCTTCATAAAAAAATAATCCTTTAAAATTCTAACACTCTGCCATCCAAAGAGCCCTTGAGGAACTCTTTCCTTTCAATGTGCCGCAATAAAAAGGCCAAATTAACAAAAGAGGGCTCTCTTTCAATTATTTATGGCCCATGCATGGCAGCGTTTCAAGTCACATGGCTGAGGAAGACCCCGTGTGGATCAGGTTATGAACAGGATGAAACATGCTTGATATCACATCATAGAGAAGCTTGCACTCTTCTTAATTCCCTGCTAATCATGGACTTTTAGTGATTTTCCACTTTCATCACTTGCTTTTATTGATCTTTTCCAATTTCTTTTAAGTGTTTCTTTTTAATACTCAGCACTTTCAGTAACTTTGGACCTACAGACAAGACCTTGCAATTCCCTCAGGAGTGTAAATACACAACACAATTTTCCATAATGGTGAGCATGTAAACCGTGGCCTGCTTCCAACTCAAGAATTAAACACTTCCCCTAGGCACTTGCACTTCGAACAATAAAACTTACAGGGAAGTTTTGAAAGTTTCAAAGTAAATGTTCGTTCTTCCCAAAAAATGCACTTGAATTTTAACAGTTGAGTTGAAATTTGACAAGACGTTAAGCATCATTAACTTTAAAAGATGAGAATTTCTCTCTTCACCATGTTTGGTCTAAACTGAAGGAAGTAAAGCAAATGAGCAGTGTCTTATTTTATTTTAGATCAGAATTCATTTTCACTTTAACTGGAAGTTGTTGAGAATATGATTATAAACCCATTGCTTTTACAAGATCCCCTTGTAAACCAGAGAACCTGGAGGAAACCCCCGAAGCACAGGAAGAACATGCAAACTCCTCCAGTAATCATTTTTAGTGGTATAGTGTAATTTTATAATCTATGAAAAATTTAGAAATTCATGATGAGTAACATTTATGGAAGGAGTCTCCAGTGCCAGCCCTTTGTAATGAGGTTAAGCAGTAACCAAGTTTCCCATCATCTTCAGGAAACATGGAGTTTACACTTTGTGCTTTCTCTGTAACAAGCTTTTTTTGTATTATTAACTGTGAGAGAATAAAGAGACTGGTGAGGGAAAGTGTTTATAGCTGCTATAAAACACAAGTGAGGACAGGAACCAACTTGTTTGGAAGATGTTTTACAGAATTAAATGCAAGTACAAATGGATCAAACGTATGTCATACTTTATTAGAGAAAACATGGTGACTTGGTAAATTGCTGTGGTATAAGAATAAAAAAAAACTCTTCAGGATGTGCTACTGTAGAAAAATAATCAGCTTTACAGCAGTAGTTACACTAACTCATCAACTCACCACTCATGTTTTATTTCTTTATTCCTTACGTACTAAATGCAGACGTCCTGAAGCTAATTTCGCACAGATGTTATGAGGCTAAAGGTTCTAGCTGGTAACTAAAAGCTATAGAGATCACAAAACTCGTACATTATCAGTTTAATATGGAAGAACTGACCAACACTAACCATTTAAACATCATTCTTGAGTTCAGGTATCTACACAATTCCAGCACTCTTCTCATACAACACATTTGGAGATGACCTTTACAGCAAAGTCAGTCTAGAACCAACTGTTTTTATACGAGCTCAAACTCGATCCTGGGACATCGATCGAAAGTCGTATCCTTTCTCCCAAGAAACAATACATGAACTTTTTTGAATGAAGAACTCAGGGTTTTACGTGATCCCATTCTTTTCTCTTCAACATCACTTTCTCCAGAGTTAATGGCTAGCAGTGGCGAAAGAGCAACAGCTCTGCTTTCAGGAAAGTTTAAAGCTGGAGTATTTCACTCTGACGCTGACCTGCAGCCATCTGAGCCCTCTTTCACTGCTCATTCACACAAAAGCTTTTCTTTTCTCACATCTCTCACAGAGCAAAGCGAACACATCTACCCGAGTTACAGCTCGACTGTTTTACAGCAGAGATTCACTTTTTTCTTGTTTCTGTAGAGAAATGACCCATGACCATATTCGCTGTTAAGTACAGCTCCGTAACCCTTCTAAACATCTGGGAATTGCTGTGTATAAAAGGAACTACACCCCAAATCGTAACAGGACAGTCTCAGTACAGGGTGGAAAACAGTACTGAACAGGGCCTGCTATCCAAATGGATAAAAGATGGAAAGAAAAAGAACCAGATTACAAATCTAGAAAGGGCAAAGAGCAGCGATTACTGGCCAAGACACGACTTCAAATGATCGTGACAGCAACAGGAGCATGAACCAGGGAGCTGGAGCGCCATTTTCCATTTTTAAAACAAACTTTATTGAATAACTCAATGTTTCAGAAATTCAACATTTACATATATTTAACTACTTTAAACACAAAAGTAAATATACATACATAATGTGAGGACATGTTATTCACCTTTAAATAGAGTTTATTTTTTAAATAAATATATATATATATTTTTTTTAAATAAAGACCAGGGCTATTTATTTTCAGATCATCTATTGTGCTTTGTCTTTTAGTTCATTTAAGATTTGTTTTAAAAAAAAAAGGGTCTCAGCTGGGAGATGGCATGGGTTAGTGATCATTTTGCATCTTGTTTTCCAGATTTTATAGCCAACAATAATAATAATAATAAAGCCAGTACAAAGTTTTTATACTTTTGTCTACATTTTTCCCTCCTATTGTCTTTTCATTTGTGTTTATATTTAGCCTTAACTTTTGGGCTTCTTGTCATGTCTCAGCTGAGGGTGAGCAGTGCATCAGTAACTGGTCTATTGCCTCATCCTCATTACAAATCGTGAGCAGGACATTTTTTTCGTGGTCACAAAACTGCATTTCACCACACATCTAACAGCAAGTCTACCCACACTGAGCAGCCTCACAGAGAGCCGTGCTCTGAGCACTCCCCATGCTGGCTGCACAGAGACGCCGCAGAGAGGAGAGAGGGAGAGGAGGAGAGGGAGAGAGGGAAGCGTCCGCGCGCTTAATGGGGAACTAATGGTTCAGTGAGGAAAGTCTCCCGCTGAACCGGAGCAAACCGGCCCTTCTTAGTGCTTTAATATAATAAATAAGGCACCTGACTCTAGTCCTGAACCTCAATAAAGCTTGTCTAAATCCTGTGCTAAAAGTATTGAGCTGAAGCTTTGGGCAGATACTGACATTACCTCTCAGAGCTCAGACTGCTCTGATACCTGGTGCAGACTAAAAACCCGCACACCGACTGCACACACCCCGGGCTTTAAATAGCTGCGTGCGCACGTGCCGCGCGTTAGCGCTGATTACCTGCACGGGGGCTGAGGCAGCGCGCACGTGACCGCGGATTCGCCTGGCAAGGCGCACGTGACGTCACAGCAATATGTTATATTTATATATTAAACACATGATTAACCTGAAATAATCCAAACCAGCTCAAATGATTAAAATTAAAAAGGAATCCATTCATCCAGAAGGTTTTTATCTCTCTCTCTCTCTCTCTCTCTCTCTCTCTCTCTGTCTCTCACACACACACACACACACAAACACACACACACACACACACACTTCACATCCTGGGCCTCATTACATCTCTCCATATTCAGCAGGTTGCTAATTATGTCATGTGGTGTCTGTAGTGCAGCATATGCAACATATATGATATGATGCTTGTTCATCCATCTGTTAATTACACACATTTCACTGATCTTTTTTTTTTTTTTTTTTTTTACAATTATGTATATTTAAACCAAAACTGCATAGACTGCTGGCAAATATACCTTTGAATTTGTTTAAGTTTAATAATCAACCTGTCAGGAAAGTCATGAAAAACATATCGGAGTTGAGGGGAAAAAAGACACGAGTGGAAATTAATTGCCAAAGTATAAGACTTGCTCTGATATTAAAAGAGTTATTTGTTGGATATAATCAGAGTTTTTAAATCTAGATTAACAGGTAAGGAAAGTAATCAACTGCTATTAGCACCCTGATGTTCCTATAACAGCAAATCCCCAAGTATTTTATTCCTCTAATATCAACCATTACAATTTTATTTATTAATGAACAACACTTCATACTTTTTATCCATTTATAGTTACGTTTAATGTCTGTGATACAAGTTAGTTCCTGTTCTCACTTACGTTATAGCAGCTATAAACGGTCCTTCGCTCACCAGCTTCACTTTTTCCCCTCTCTTGATGTTAAAATGAAAAAAAAAACAACGCAGCTCGTGATGTTAAGAGAAATCCCAAAGCGTAAACTACTCTGTCCTGAAGATTACAAAGTGCTGACACTGGAGACTCCTTCCATAAATGTTAAATAAATGACTTCTTTACATAACAACACCACACATTTTTTTTTTCTAATCAGTTTATATAGTATTACTGTTACTATAGAAATGACAAGAAAATTAATTAACACCTTCTGATCAATCAGAATCCAGAATTCAATAAAAGGTGTAATACTCATGTGTCGCTCATGCTAATATACTGTATACACTGCTTTTAACTAGCAAATCAATCACTTTAACTTCAAATATTTTCTCGTTTATTTTCAGTCCTTCTGAGTCACACAGGCTGGTTAAGAGCTAGAGGAGGAGATCTACTCGATCGATACGTGGAGTAGGATCAGTAACGTTCAGTCAGCGCAGTAGCTCTCACACAGATGGACAGAAGAGCACTTAGCCAGCTCTCAGCCCCTCACTCAGCTCGCTCAAATACACTTCGAGATAAATTTGTTGAAAATAAAACACAGCTGTACTGAGTAAATAATAAATACAGGACAGCTAATGGCTGAAATAAGTACTTTATTAGAGAAGTGGAGCAGTGTGACGTCAGTGAGCATCGAACATGAGATGTTACATGACTGGAAATAAATATGGATGGTTTAAAAAAGAATCAGTTGTGAGTTGTACAACTGCAGTACAAAAATCTTATTATTTTTTTTTTCCACCCCCGCTGAAATGTGACTATCATTCAATCCTTACACTTCCTACAACACATACAGTTCAAATGTGAATCATATATGATCATAGTAAAAAGAATTGTAAAATAAATTAATTAAAAATTAAACCTACATACACTACATGATAAATTTAAAAAAAAGTCTAAAAATCACAAATTCCAAACGTGATGTTTATGCAAGTTTTGTGTAACAGCACGCACTGAATAGATGAGCTAGCATCAAGGCGGGCGCCAATATTTATTTTTGATACGATAATATTTTCATCACCACTTTTACTGCACTTTACAAGTTCTCAATTTTGTATTAAAAATGCAAAGTTCATAGGTTTAACTTTAACGTTTTAAATATGATATTACAAACTTAAATAAATCTTACAAAATGCTATAAATCAGAAGGCAGACTTGAACTATGAATGTTAAAAAATAATAATAAAAATGAAAAAATAAATTTATTAAATTCTTTTTTTTTAATTAAGCAAAAAAAATTTATAAAAAATATATATCATAACACCCACTTTGGTAGCTGCAACCAAACAAGGAAATATGTAATTTTTAGTTAAAAATGAAAAAAAAAAAATCTTGCTATTTAAAGCTTGCTTCTTCTAATGTGATTTAAATTCATGCCATCAAAAAAAAAAAAAAAAAAAAAACTTTCAAAAAAGTATATTTTTTAAATGCTTTTTTATGTTTATGCTTAAGCTATAAAAGTGCCTTGGAACAACCTCTTAATCAGTTAAAATTTAGACTGATGCATAGCATTGCACGCTAACTAACACAAGCTAGCAAGTTATAAGAGATTAAACGCTACGTGTGAAAACATCTGAAAATCTAGAAATAAATTTAAGATTGAAACACACAGTTTGAATCGTATAAAATATCCAAAGGTCAGGGTTAGAATAAGGGGTGGGGTTAGGGTACTTTTTTTTTGTTGTTTTTTTGGTTAGGATTTTATTTGTATGAAACTTCATATCCAAATGTGTTGAGTTCTCTGACGACATCAGGTCGTGAAACAAGCCGGATTGTTAGTGAAAGTATTCGTGAGTCGGAGCAGCAGTGCCAGCCTCATTTTTCAAACTTTGTTCAGACTCTCATCCCTGGTGAACAGAAGTGGAATAAAAATATTCCTCGCTTGAAAAGGACACGTCACATAGCCATCACGTTTGAGCAGAAACAGAAGCTTTGTGAGGAGCAGACTCTGTGGTGCCTTTAAAATTGAGTAGCTTTTTATTCCCCCCACCCCCAAAAAAAAAAAATCCCTGCTGCTGCTCCCTGAGAAGCGGCTGTCTCTGAAATCTGATTATTCCGACTTCTCTGTATTACAATGTCCATCTCACGTCTCGGTGTCCTGAGTTCTAGCAGTTGCCATGGTAACTAATGACTTCTACATGCACCACGTTTAGTACAGTCTACTTAAACACCACTCACACGCTGGATCCTTCAGTCAGTTCTGAGGCTGGCTTTTATTTTATTTTATTTATTTATTTATTTTATTTTTTAGCACACTCATGTCACACTCAGTGGTAATTTTATGCTGGAATGACTCCTGAAGCATGTTTATCCTCCCAATAATAGCAAGTCAATATTTATAGTTAAATAAATACCCAGAAGCACATGTATTAGAGAATAAATTCCACAAATTTTCACCAAGTACAGCTCGATAAAGACTCATGCATGTCTAAAGTACTTCCAGAGAAGTCGCTTCCACAAAACTTTTATTTTATTGTATTGTATCGTATCGATCATATCATATTGTTTCAGACATATGTAATCATATAGTATTTTATCGAATACATCATATTGTATTGTATTGTATGATATTTACAGATACAGGCCAGAGAGATTTTTGCACTGATATAAAAATTAATTACCAAAAAAAATAAATAAATAAAATAAAAATGCACAGATGGAATCTGTTTTTAAAAGCTTTAATTAGGATTATGTGTAAAACTTGTGCTGGTGCCTGGATTTGTGCTGTTAATGAGCAAAAATGGATGAGGGTAATGCAGTAATACAACATTAAACACATAAAACACATCACATCAGGAAACATAACCAAAAACGAGCTCTAACATTAGCTGAAATTAGTGCTGCAGAGCAACAGAGTGGTTGGTTTTAGTATCATATTGTATAGTGCAAACTGGGTGGAGCAAATACACGTGCAAATACGCCTCTCTTTGTGACCACACAGTGGAATTTGAAACACGAAGATTGTATTAATGTTGATGGCGATTTTTTAAACACTGCAACAATCAAGACATCAAAAACATCAATTCATATTTTTCTCAGTGAGTTACTTTTTTACAGTGAGATATTAAAATTTCCTTCCTTTCACAATTAGTGGAATTATTAAGCAACACTTATTAACACCTCAGGCTGAAGCGTAGAAGCAGCAGAGATCCTGATCATCTCCAGAAATGAAATTGGAGCTCTGAGAGGGGGAAGTTTCATGTTCTGCTGGATGAAGAAACAGGATGTTCTGATTAAAAGCCTGACCTCAGAAAAATCAGCTAAGAGCGTATCCTCTGCCGCACATGCGTTTCCCACGTCTTAGACACACACTCGAGCCGAATCTCAGATTTCTGTCGGTGCTAATCAACACCTAATCAATGAAGCAGCTCGAGCGCGTATATCACCTCAAAGCAGGAATGAAAAGCATGACTGAAATTAAACTACATCCAGATTCAGTGTTTCTGCATATCAATATGTTTGCAAGATACGTTTCTATACTACATTTCCAAAACACTACTGTACATCGTGTAACTGATATTAAACCACATCTCTGCTGAATTCTTGATTCTGATGCTCAGAAGGTGTTGATTAATTTTGTAGAACAGCAGCTCTGACAGCAGTGCAGCTGTAAATCACAGGTTTATATTAACGCGCTCGTTCTAATACGTTATTGTTTCTATAGTAACACCTCATTCACAGGGACTTGTAAAAATTGTGCATAATCATTGACACGGTGAAGTTTCTTTAATATTTATGGAAGGAGCCTCCAGCGTCAGCACATTGTAACATTCAGACGTAAAGCTGTAACTTTACGTTTTCCGACATCTTCAGGACAGAGGAGTTTATTCTCTGCTGTTTCTCAGGAACACGACAAGCTGCTTTTTTTTCTCTTTTTAACTTCAAAAAAGAAAGAGAGATTGGTGAGGGAAGTGAAGTGAAGTGACTTGTGGCCAAGTATGGTGACCCATACTCGGAATTTGTGCTCTGCATTTAACCCATCCAAGTGCACACACACACAGTAGTGAACACACACACCGTGAACACACACCCGGAGCAGTGGGCAGCCTTTTTTTTTTTTTTTGAACGGCTGTTTATAGCTGCTATAACGTAAGTGAGAACAGGAACTAATTTGTTTCATGGACGTTCCACAATATTAAACAGATTAAAAGTACAGCATGTTGTTGTTCTTTAATAAATAAAACATTTGTCATCGCTACTAATTTTCTGCTGTGTAAGAGAAATAAAATACTTCAGGACATGCCCTTATAGGAAAATAATCAACTGTGGTGAGGTAACAGTAACTCTCCTTCATCACACCACCACACTGTTGATTAACTTCCTATGCAGCATGAACAGCATGAAATGGAGTCATACATAACTGATATGAGTACATACTGTATCACTAATCACTTCACCTAAAACCCACCAAAGACCCCACTTTACCCTGAAGTTACCGGCCTTTATCACAGTTATCCCTTCAATAATCAACCCAGATCAAACTGGATTCATTAAAAAACAGTCAGTCAGCCACCAACTAGTGTAGACTCCTTAACCTAATACATTACACATCACATAAAAACCTAGAAACAGTAGGTTTAGTAACACTAGCAATAGTAACACTTGATGCAGAGAAAAGCTTTGACAAAGTTAACTGGAAATTTCTACTCACAGTACTTCATAAATTAGGTTTCAGGGAATCATTTATTCAGTGGCTAAAAATTCTCTACACCACCAAAGGCCACAGTTATCACTAACAGACTAATATCACAAAGTTTCACACTGCACAGAGGCACTAGACAAGGATGCCCACTCTCTCCATCCTTATTAGTATTTTTAAAGAACCATTAGCTGCAGCAATAAGACAAAATGTAAATATTACTCAATATTATTCAATATCCAGACAGCAAACATGGAACACATCAGTTTATATGCTGATGATATTGTACTCTTCTTGCAAAAACCTATGGAATCAATACAAGAAACTATCCACACAATCGAAAAATATTCCAACATTTCCAATTACCTGGACCAAATCCATTATGCTTCCTCTCAACATGAAACTACCCGAAACTACAGTCTCTACTTATCCCCATAAGCACTGACTACATCACTTATCTTGGTGTCAAAATCTCCGCCAAGCTGTCAGACCTGCATAAACTCAATTTTAGCCCATTATTGAACACCATAAATAATGATCTCCGACGCTGGACAAACCTTCCCCTCTCTCTCATTGGCAGAATAGCATCCATAAAAACTACCCAAAATAAATTACTTATTTTCAATGATCTCTGCTCAACCTCCCCCTTCCTGGTTCAAATCACTCAATTCCAGTATCACTAAATTTTATTGGACCTCCAAGAATCAAACTAGCCACCTTACAGAGACCCAAATATCATGGAGGACTTGCACACTCTTCCATAAGACACAACCCCGAATTGAAGATAACAAACATCTCCTCATGGGTAGAAAAAGGCATTACGCACCTTAAACATATGTAAAAACAACACATTTACATCATTTCCATATCTAGCCAAGAAGCATGGACTAGAAGATCCATTATATGCTCTAAAATCAACCTAAAAGACACATTAGACCTCCTGCCATTAGTATCAGAACTACTGAATATCTCACCACCAACTAAAGTCTTATCCAAAATATATAAAATAATATCCAAAGCCAACTCCTCAATTACCATACCATGTAAACAAAGTGGGAAGATGACTTAGCAATCACACCCAGAGAAGAGTTTTGGCAACAAATATTACAGAACATGTCCCTCTTGCCAATACCACGAGTCTGCACCTGATACAATACAAAATAATCCACAGAACTCCCTACACAGGTTGTAGGATGTATAGAATAGGCTTTGGGGAATCTGATATCTGCACACAGTGCACACAAAATACACCAGACAATTACATTACATGCCATATGGGACTGCACACCAGTTAAGCACTTCTGGAAACAAATCACTGAAGAAATATCTCGCTTTCTAAATAGCGCCATCCCACTTTCCCCTTCACTATGCTTTCTTACATCTGGGATCAACATCACAAAGGAAAACACAATAGTCCTTCTTACAACGCTAACCATCGCCAAGGAAGCCATTCTAACACACTGGAAATTCGAAGAATAACCTTAATATCACATGTTGAAGAAACCTAATAATCCACTACACAACAATAGAAAAACTCCTACCTACACCAGGGAATCACCTTACAACAGCTAACAGTACAGTTCCTACAGACAAATCACATAATCAAAGACATATCACACAACTTAATATACAAAATAATGCTCACAAACACACGCAATTAAATTACACACATACACGCAACATTCACAGAAACTAAACTTGGTGTTATACATATTAATCAACTCAAACAACATTCCAACTACTACTGTTTGCACACCCTTCCCATACCCTCTCTCTACCACCAACCCACCATCCTGATAAGTACCATGTCATGTCTACTGTCTTGTCTTGTCTGTTGTTCTGTCCCATTGACTATTCTCTGTTACGTCCTACACCCACCTCTCACCCATACTAACCATTAAATATGAAGTACAACATGTGTAAATATGAATGAAGTAAAATAAAAGTATTAATGGTTCCCCAAAGAGGGGTGTGGTGGTGTGCAAAAAAACAAGAAAAAAAAACCTCTAGCTTAATATCTGCTTTGTTGACTTACATTGTGAGATTGTTTGAGACAAAACTGTTAATCCTACAGATGCTCGATCGGATTGAGATCTGGGGAATTTGGAGGCCAAGTCAACACCTTGAGCTCTTTGTCATGTTCCTCAACCCATTCCTGCTGAAAGAGACCACTGCCATTAGGGAATACCGTTGCCATGAAGGGGTGTACCTGGTCTGTAACAATGTTTAGGTAGGTGGTACGTGTCAAAGTAACATCCACATGAATTCCAGGACCCGAGGTTTCCCAGCAGAACATTGCCCAGAGCATCACACTGCCTCCGCCAGCTTGCCTTCTTCCCATAGTGCATCCTGGTGCCATCTCTTCCCCAGGTAAACGATGCACATGCACCAGGCCTTCCACATAATGTAAAAGAAAATGTGATTCATCAGATCAGGCCACCATTTTCCATTACTCCATGGTCCAGTTCTGATGCTCCCCATATAAGACAAGCTGTGATGCGCTGTGTTAACTTTCAGCATTAACTTTCAGCAATTTGTGCTACAATAACTCTTCTGTGGGATCAGACCAGACGGGCTAACCTTTGCTTCCCATGCTCATCAGTGAGCCTTGGGCACCTATGACCCTTTCACTGGTCCACCGGTTGTCCTTCCTTGGACCACTTTTGGTAGGTACTAATCACTGCATATGGGGAACACCCCCACAAGGCCTGCCATTTTAGACATGCTCTGACCCAGTCATCTAGCCATCACAATTTGGACCTTGTCAAAGTTGCTCAGATCCTTACGTTTGCCCATTTTTCCTGCTTCCCACCCATCGACTTCAAGAACTGAATGTTCACTTGTTGCCTAATGTATCCCATCCCTTAACAGGTGCCATTGTAACAAGATAATCAATGTTATTCACTTCACCTGTCAGTGAATTTAATGTTGTGGCTGATACATGAGCTCAGACTGTGCCTGAAGCACTTTTGTGTCAAGTTCGATCTACAGTGCTACAGCAAGAGATTTGATTTTGTGAATGTTCATTTAAAAGCTAATTTTGCCTGCTGTTGATGTCAGATAAATGCACATGGGAAGCGAGTTGCTTTAAGTTGATTTTGTACACATCAGCATGACAGAGTGCTTTATTCATTACTTCATGTATAAACCTGTCATTTGCAGCTGCACTATTGTCAGAGCTGCTGTTATAGAAAATTAATCAACACCTTTGGACCAATCACAATCCAGAATTTAGTCTAACTGTATGTTATATGGAACTGTCAGATAAAGAATGCAGAATGCAAATAAGTAGCTAGAGATCATTCTGTCTCAACATTTTTGTGTGTTTTCTGGGCTGATTAATTCGTGTGAAGTGTTAGTGGCAGTGCTGTGCTGATTACAGGAAGGATTCAGAGCAGAAATCAAGGTGCCGAAGACTTCAGCAGCTTCAGCACCACTTCATTTATTTTCCTAGGAGCAGCCGATTCAGTCCAGTTTGCAGACACGGCCATTAGAGAGTCACTGAGGCAGTCACTCACACACACACACACACACACACACACACACACACACACACTAGATTCCTTTACCTACTGCCTGACCTTTTCCATTACTTTTCTCTTTCTATCAAACTCACACGTTCACCTTTTATATAGCATACACATTTAATCCACTACCTGCAGGGCACTGTGATTTTTTTCCACCATTTTCCTTTTACACATTTTTCACCAAAAACTGAAAGAGTGACGATGGTAAAAGCGACTGTATCATCATTACAGTGCATAAGTTTTCCTCAATTTGTAATGTTACAATCTGGAACTGAAATGGAATTAATTGGGATTTTATGTTTTTATGAAACTCTGTAAAAGGTCTGATGAGATCAAAATTTTTGGCTTTGGCACAAAGTGCTACAGAAGCCGAACACCCTGGAAACACCATTCCCACTGTAAAGCATGGTGGTGGTAGCATTAGCATCACATTTAGCCTTACCCTTCTCTGACTTCTCTCCTTTTTACCTGGCCAGTGACTTTTGGTGTTTTGGTCACATCTGTGCCATATTATTTCCATTAAAAAAAAAAAAATGATTTTAATGGCACTCCAGAGGATTTTCGAAGTTTTGGGATATTTTTGTAACCAAACCCTGATTGACACTTTTCTAGACCTTTGTACTTAGGTCCACTAACTAGTGTAGCACCTCCAGATCAGATACTTTTACATACTTTATTTTTTTAATTTAACAATTTAACAAAAATTTACTTTTTGAAATAACTGTTAGTGGATATTCACTAATATCCTGTAAAATAAAAACTCTAACCACAATTCATAGCCAAAAAGTTCACCACCACTTCAAACAAATGACTTCATAGCAAGAATAAAACAAAAAATTAGATTATTAAACCTATTTCCAGGCATTTTTTACAAATTTCAAGCTTGAAATAGTCTTGTTATATTGGCAGATAATTTTTCTAATTTTAAGTATTTACTTCTAGAAAATTCTGTCACTAGAATAAGAAAAAACATCTAAAAACAGTCTGATTAATATATTTGATTTATAATAATGTCATAATAAGAAATCTCGCGTTGGAATTCATTATGATATTGCATTAGCTAACAACTTATCAGTTTCTGGACAGCTAAAACATAGGACTGGGCAAGATACTGATGCTTTTACTTGTGAATAGCTAATAAATTTAGAATTTGTCTACCTGTGTAGTAACATTTTCCCAGATTTATGCATCAAACCATAAAGTAACAAATCACAAAGCCTTCTTTATTCTCTGGAAATGAATCCCAAACCCCAGGTGCTGGGTAAACTGAAAAGTAGGACATGATTGGCGAGTGACTATTTGCAGTTAGTCATTTGGCTGACGTGAAAATCCATCGGGAGTAAGAGTTGCCTCTCCCAAGCGCCCGGAATTGACCAGCGATCGATGCCGAGGGAAATTGGCCATCTGAGTTAGGGAAGCTGGAGAGAGACAGAGAGGGACAGTGTGTTTGGTGAGGCATTAGCCATGGATTATTTATGGGCAGATATATATCCTGCCACAAGCTTCCTCAGCTAACACTTGGGCACTTTTAGAAAATTAATCTAATTCTAGCTCTTTAATTGGTCTGAAAAGTGTGACGATTTGAGCGCAAATTTTGCGACAGTTGTTATAAATTATTGTGATGTTGCTCAAGAGGATGTGTGTTTGTGTTTTCTTGCGTCATTTTATGTCAGATAGCGAGACAGAAGAGAGAGATATGGCACATATTCATCTATAAATCTCACGAAAGGAGCAAGATGGAGGAAATGGGCGTGACTGCAGAAGGGGGAATGATGCGAAGCTACAGCAAAGACTAAAATGCAAAAATAATTAAACCAAATTTTTTGTTCTTAACTTCTGGTTGATTTTTTTATTTTTTTTTGCAAATGTATTGTATTTCAAGCTTTCTCTGCTTGTTAAAGCAGATTGTTGTGTCAGTTTTGTTTTACTGTATCTTTGCTATAAATATATTACTTTGCAATATTTAAAAAAATACTTTTTATTGAAAAGACAGTAAAGTATGTTTGTTACAACATTTTTTATATCTAAATATAATCCTCAAGGTCTTTGGCATATCTAGACCCAAAATAAAGCTTACCACTAAATGCATTAAAGAATTATTTACACATTATTTGCACTTTTTCCCTTTTATTTTAAACAGATGTCGCTGATCTGTAAATAATTTAGTAAATAGTAAATAAATAAGTAATCAGTCATTTTTCCAGTGCAGCAGTGATAGAATTTACTTTGAAAGTAAATGCAGGTACATGTCTGCACTGTATGGGGGAAAAAATTCTGGTTGTTTTTTAATTGAATTTCGAATAAATTACAGTATAAAATTACAAAAATAAAAACAAAAATCAATAAAATTAATAAATTTGATGTCAGTGTTCACTTCTGTAGCGTATGAGTAGAACTGGATGTTTTTTTTATTTGTTTAATAGCATTTTGTCATTGTTATGTTTCTCTTTTTACTCTACACCCTTAAATATAGTAAATAAACAATATTTGATTGTTTTAGTTAATATTTTAATTAACGGCATCAGCATGAGTATAATTTCACTGAGAAAACCCATTTGGAAAACTGCTCCTCTGTGTGTTTACAAGACCCTCCTGTCAATCTTTTTATAGACACGCCCACAATGCCCCTTTCACTCCACCCACATCTCAGCTGTGAAAGAGGATCGAGTACTTGCCTCTCCTATTGAGCAACATTAGCATAATGACGGCTAGATATATATCTACTTGTGAGGTAAAAAATATCTTTCATTATATCTTACTTTTGCTAGTGATGTCATGACAATCCTTGGTAACGCTAACTCCACCTGGACTCAATGGCCACTGTAGATTCCAGGGGTGTGGCTTTACATGGGCAGGATGTTACATTTTAACTCAATGATATGGGTTTGTTTGAAGAGTTAAAAAAAAAACAGATCAAAAAACGAAAACATGAATCAGAGATCATGATTAAACATGACACTCTGGGACTTTGATGCAACTGGATGTGTGTGTGCGTGTGTGAGTGAGATGTGTTATAATTTAATTTTCCAGGTGAATGCTGTACGCACTTTATTCCGCAGCATGTTGACAGCAGGGAGGCGTGAACCTCCAGTGAGTTAAAGACACGGGCTGAGCAGCGGGTGTTAAATCACACTTTAACACGTGATTTGTTACATTTTAATCACACTTTTACAAAAAGCAAATTTATTTACACTTGTGACACCTGCAGGAGGAGTAGTAAAGGTCTGGTGCGTTAGAGATTCGCCGGCAGTCAAGGGCAGAGTCATTGGCGAACCGATCCCTGGTTACTGAAACTGGCTTTAGGAACATAGAACGTGACCTTTCTGGTGGGAAAGGAGTTGGAGTTAGTGCAAGAGGTGGAGAGATGACATCTAGATATAGTCAGGCTCACCTAAATGCACAGAAAGGGCCCTGGAACTCTGGAGTTGCCCTGGGTGAGAGACACAGAGCAGGAGTGGGTCTACTCATAGCCCCCCAGTTCAGTGCTGGTATGTTGACGTTTACCCCAGTGGATGAGAGGGTCTCCTTCCTTCGGCTTTGTGTTGGGGATGGTCCCTAACTGTTGTTTGTGCTTATGCACCGAACATCAGTGCAGAGTATTCAGCCTTCTTGGAGTTCTTGGGTGGGGTGCTTGAAGGTACGCCTTCACAGGAGACTCCATAGTTTTACTGGGGGACTTTAACGCTCACATGGGTAACAACAGGACTTGGAGCAGGACTTGTCCATCACTAGAGCTGAGATCACTGAGGTAGTTAAACAACTCCTTAGTGGTAGATGATGTGGTCCTGTTGGCTTCACCAAGCAGTAACCTCCAGTGTGCTCTGGGGCAGTTTGTAGCTGAGTGTGAAGCGGCCGGGATGAGGGTCTGCACCTCCAAATCTGAGGCCATGGTTCTCAGCCGTAAAAGGGTGGGTTGTTCCCTTCAGGTTGGGAATGAGCTACTGCTTCAAGCAGAGGAGTTTGAGTACCTTGGGGTTTTGTTCATGATTAAGGATAGAGTGGAGTATGAGATTGACAGGTGGATCAGTGCAGCATCAGCAGTTATGCAGACATTGTACCATCCTATCGTGGTGAAGAGACAGTTGAGCCAAAAGGCCAAGCTATCAATTTACCAGTCGATCCCCATGCTTTTCCTCACCTATGGTTACAAGCTTTGGGTAGTGACTGAAAGAATGAGGTAATGGATACAAGCGGTGGAAATGAGCTTCCTTCCCAGGCTGGCTTGGCTCAACCTTAGAGATAGGGTGAGGAGCTTGGACATTCTGTGGGATCTCAATTCTGTGGGATAGAATCACTGCTCCTCTGCATCAAAAGGAGCCAGTTAAGGTGGTTTGGGCATCTGGCTAGCATGCCTCCAGGATGCCTCCCTGGGGATGTGTTTCAGGCATGTCCAATGAGGAGAAGACCCTGGGGCAGACCAAGGACTAGATGGAGAGATTATATCTTTCGTCCTGGCTGAGCACATCTGTGTATCCTGATGGAGGAGCTCTAGGAGGTGCTAGGGAGAGGGAGATCTGGCATCTCTGTTTAGACGGCTGCCCCCATGACCCAGATCCAGATAATCAGAAGAAAATGGATGAATGGATGGACAACATCTTCTATGCACTTCTAGAGGAAACACATTATGATATCTGAGTAAACCTCAATCTCACCATCGGAGGCAGACAGAAACATCTCCCAGTCCACGTGATCAAAACAGTCCTGTAGCATAGAATCTGACTGGTCTGACCAACACTGGATCATTCTGGATCACACTGGATCAGCACTGGATGGCAGGTGCTTCCAGTTTCAGCTTCTGTCTGTAAGCAGGCAAGAGCAGGACAGAAGAGTGATCTGATCCTTGAGTGTCTGATCTGTACACAGACGCACAAGGTATTCCAGGTCAGGGCAGCAAAAGGACTTGATAGCTTGTGCATTCCTCCAATCACACCACGAGTTGTTGACCATAAAACATACACCCGGTGAGAACCACAGAGAACCCGGTGGACTCGACGGCTGAGTCTGGAACCTCCGCAGACATCCAGGATTCCATGAGCAGTCCCTCGTCTCTCATTGGTAGGATATCCATGCTGTCAGGTTGCAGAGCTTGCTGTCCAGAGATCGAATGTTTGCCAGTAGAATTCTGGGTAGCAGGAGTCGACTAGCATGGCGTGTTAGTCTGACAAGGACTCCGGTCTCTACTGCAAAGTTTGTAAACAGCGGGTCGGCTTTGAGGAACTCAAAATCTGGTTTGTGGTTTGAGATTGAAGAGCCGATTTCTAAAAATTGCAGACAAAACAAATAAAAAAAAAAAACATACTCTGTGCCATTTATTTATTTGTATGTTAAGAAGTTGATTATTTTCCTATAACAGCACATCTCAAAGTGTTTTATTCCTCTTACACCACAGCAATTTGCGAACGATTACAAAATTTAATTACTAAAGAATGACACATCATACTTTTTATCTGTTTATAGTTATATTTAAAGTCTGCAAAACAAGTTCATTTCTGTTCTCTGCCTCACCAGCCACAAGAACCTTGGTGGGATTTTTACAAATGCTTTAACTCTGTTCACTGTGTGGTGGAGATTTTCCTCACTCGTTTTATGGCTCTGTCACTTCCTGTCCCTCCTCACTCTGTAATGATGCTAATGTCCTGATACGAATGGCCTCGATGCCTCTTCTAATCTGACAGGTTCATTTGGTGCGGATCGTACAGCTGATGGCTTGCACCTCTCTCTATATGCAACCACACTGCTATGTAAATAGCCTTCAAATGCCACTTAATGAATTACCCAGTAAATAAAACGAGGGTCACTCATACATCATGGAACCTGCATCGATCAGAGCATCAGGGCCGTGTCGTAGAACGGCGTGACTGAGCCCACCAGAGTCGAAGTGAAAGAACGATTGTTCTTAATGTTTAATCCGATCTTAATTTCTTATTCAGTTCTTAATTACTCTCAGCCCATTTCCATAGGTTCTAGGCTTCCATTAGAGAGATTTTATTTTAAATATACTGATTTTAAAATTAACACTTTAAAATGTTTCTGATCTAAGTTGTAGAAACAGTGACTATAAAAAATTATATCAGTTGAAACAAATAGTTTTTTTTTAATTGGCACGAAATTCTTTAATAGAACAATAAATTGTCTTTTAATTGACTTTAAAATCAATGATAAAAACATTCTGAAGCACAGCACGTGCAATGTTTCTTTTTTCTTGCAGTTAATGGCTTTATTATAGCCGACACAAAAAAACATTTTATTATTATATATTTTTGGTGTTTTTTTAAACCTGAATTTCTCTCTTTATTTTTTTAATCCTATATCAAAACTTAATTAAATTAAATGAACTCAAATTTGCATGCAAGGCTTTAAACCTGAAACTTTAATTTCAATTTAAAAGAAAAATGACAAATAATTTTTTTGTCACAACATGTTTTGAATTTAGTCCATCAGAATTCCATACAAATTAATACAATGCTACTACTTTTACTTAGAAGAAGAAGCCTTTATTTGTCACATATACATTACAGCAGAGTGAAATTCTTTTCTTCGCATATCCCAGCTTGTTAAGAAGTAGGGGTCAGAGCACAGGGTCATCCGTGATACAGCGGCCCTGGAGCAGAGAGGGTTTAGGGCCTTGCTCAAGGGCCCAACAGTGGCAGCTTGGCAGTGCTGGGGCTTAAACCCCCAACCATCTGAGCAGTAGCCCAGAGCCTTAACTATTGTACAACCACATGCCTCTATTGTTTTTTGTCGCAGGAAGAAGAGGGGGGAAAAAAAAAAACTTTGACATTGCAACCAATCAGCAAACAAGTAATTATTTACAGTCACATTACAGTTGTGCAGTGGAAAACCTGTATCTCCAAAAAAAAAAATTTAGCTTATAAAACAGTGTAAAATAATGGAATACATGTTGGGGTTGTTTGTGTAAAATCTTTAGATTTATAATTTAAAACAAAACATGGAAATGATTCTAACAAGTCACTGTTATGACTCACGAGTTTCCTAAAATGCATCTGGTGTGAACACATGTTTTGACACTAGCAGGGAGCAGTATTGATATATTTTTAATTAATTAATCCATGTATACTCAGGTTTAACTGCCATGATGTCCTAATATTTGGGTATATGTGAGTCGACTCATCAGTAGATTTCAGTTTAACTCTAAATTGCATAATCATGGGTAAACAAAATTTCTATAAACATAGCAAAAAAATGTATTTTTAATTAATAAAACACTTAATTTTCCATTACAGCTGGTAGAGGCAGTCTCCCTGCAAAAGATACGGGTCAGAACAAGAGCAGGTTTATATAAAATTTAAAGTATGTCAAATATGAGTCAGTAAATCAATCCACACTTCTAATAAGTTCTAATTGTGTTTAATTAGCTGGCTCGCTAAAGCAGTTCATTTGTGACGGTCTCTGAAAGCTGAGATAATTTGTTTTTCATATTCTGAGGTGAAGTAGAGGAATAGTAATGTTGAAATCAAATGCACTGCTAAATGGCAAATTAATTCCTACACAAAATTCCTTTAAATGGTTCGATATCAGCAGGGCTGAAAAAAAAATAATTAACTGTACTTCAGTAAAAGTAGGGGTACTGCGTCAAAAGCCATTCAAGAGAATTCAAGTTAAAAGCAGTAAAGAGTGAAAAATCTTCTTGAGTGAAAGAGAAAAAAATATCTACTGTTTAACACACTCAAAAGTAAAAGTAAACATTTTTAACGGATGAAAAGGCTAACCCCAGGTTCACCATGCCCGTTCCTGCACGACTAGCTAGTTTGCTAAGCAATCAGTCGTAAGGAAAATATTCTGCTAACTCAGACAACACTTACAAGTGTTACGTAGATCATGTTTAATAATGTTTTTTTTCTGGAATTTGCAGTGAATTTAACAAATGTACAGAACTTAACTAGCAAGCTAATTTAACAAATTAATGTACAAAGCTTAAGTAGCTAACTATTTTTACAAAGTTACAAAAATTTTTACAAAACTCAACTACCTCATTTAATCAACCTATGTACAAAACTTGACTAGCTAGCTAGTTTAATGAATTAATGTACAAAGCTTAAGTAGCTAACTATTTTTACAAAGTAATGTACAAAACTCAACTACCTACATAATTTAATCAATCGATGTACAAAACTCAACTACCTACATAATTTAATCAATCGATGTACAAAATTTGACTAGCTAGCTAATTTAATGAACTAATGTACTAAACTTAACTAGCTAGCTAATCCAACAATGTAAAAAAATGTATCTAGCTAGATCATTTAACTAGCTAAATCTCAAAATTAGCTAATTTAACAAACATACTTTCAAAGGTTTGATATCGAATTTCATATTTCATTTTAACGTGGAAGGCAAATGAGACGTCTCGTCCTGAACGAATTGTTATCTCCAGAATAAAAAAGGTAGGTAAAAACAAAACCAATAATAACCTCATGATGTTTGAGTATTTTAAAGTATTTTAAACTTAAGAAATAAAAAGGTTTTTTTTTCTCTCTTGGAAATTTACTTGAGTAAAGTACAAATCTTTGTAGTACAATAACTCAAATATTTTGGAGCTCTGAATATCAACAAGTTAACAGTTTAATGGCAAGAAATGATTAATTCTCAAAAGACGAATTCCTTAAAAGTTCTCGAGATGTTTAAACACTGTTTTTTTTTTATTATTAAAAAGGGAGCAGCTTGTATCCTTTAGTCACTTTTTTTCATGTCATACTGTTTAGTGATGTCTTAGATCTGCTTCATGGTCCTTCACAGCAAATGACTCTTCTCCAGCTTTGATCAGGACGTGGCCTACACGTTCCTCGCCACACTTCAAAGCACAAGGCCAAGAGAGAGAGAGACAAAATGAATGAATCGCATGTCATGTGGGAAGAAAAAGGACGGAGACGGTGGCCTTGAGCCGGAAAACATACCGAGTCACCGCCTTGACACCAGAGGATAAAATTTTACAGAGTCAGCCACTTCACTTTACTTCATGAAGAGGTTCTGCCCTTTTCCCGGAATCAGTGCATCATTAAGGGCAAAAAAAAAAGAATTCAGTGGAGGGTTTTATTAAAGTCCATGCAATTAGATGATGAGAAAAGCTACGACTGATAACCCCAGCCATCGCCCTCCACCACGACCGTTTCTAATTATTCAGAAGAGCCGTCTGCCATATTAGGAGACAAAAAAAAGAGAAAAAAATCACTGTAACTCACTGTGTAACTTCACCATGTGAAACAGATTTTCACAAAAGTGAAGCTTTTTTTACATTTCTGCATATGCACTGTTAATATTCTGATTTGATATTTAAAAAATATAAAAAAAATAGCTCAATGTGGAAATAATTCTCATAATCTCATAAACATGATCACAGCTGTCGGTCTTGAGCAAGTGAATTACTTCAGTTTAAATCTAATATACACAAATAGCCCGTCCTCCGTCAAGTAGCCAGTTCTTTACGACGTACACAGAACGCAACTTTCAAGAGACCACAGACGAACATCGTGTTCAAGTTTTGTGATGGTGGTTCAATACCAACCCCGTGAAAGGATTTAACAACTACACTAGAGCTAATTTAACAGCACTCATCAATCATTCATGTGTTTAAAAATGATTTCAAAGATAATCTTAAATAACGAATTCAAACCAAGGTGAATTAAATTATTAATTAGAATTTGATCATTAAAATGTTTTGATTATTTGTTCCCCATGAAGCAACAGCGATCCTAAAACAGGGATTTTATTGTTTATTTATTTATTTATTTATCTTTTAAAATTAAGTCCACCAAATTTAGATTCAGATTTATACAGTACAGTACAACATCTGAGAAGAAAAAAAAAAAGATTCAGTCACTGACATTTTAGCCTGTCAGCATTTAGGAAATGATTGGCCTTCATGTAGTGAGCTGATGCACTAAACTTTAAATGTGTATTGTTGCCAGTGTACATAAAAACAGTGGATGAAAGGAATTTGTAAATCCGTAAACATAATGCAAATACACGTTTAAGCAACGACGCAGCTTAGCTTCAAAGCCTGGCTGAATAACAATGGTGTTATAAGTGATTATTAAATCGTCCATGAGGCCTTTCAACATGTTTATTCATGAGCATATGATATCAAAGTGAAAGCTGCTGCACCGTCTTTTCTTTTACTTCATGCAAATGTAATTCTTTTTTTTTATTATTATTTATTTATGGCATGCTTTTGGCCTGAACATTTTGCAGACAGAGAAAAATAGAAGCGCTGAGAAAACACAGTCTGCTTTCAATAAGTCCATCGCTAATGCAATTTCCTGTAGAGGTCTGAAGCAGATCTATACGCCGTATGAAACATGAGAAGCGAATGCTCTGACCTTATTTCAGAAATCTCCTGCATTCAGCATAATGCTGACGGATTAGGACTGGATGCAAGAAACAAACAAACAAAAAAAACCTGAAGTGCAGAAGAACATTTTCTTTCCTTTTATTCTACAATTTTTAGTTCACGCACTTATAGGAACTTTTAAATTCAAGAACGTTAATTCTACAGATTTCTCTGTGTTTATTTTCACAGTGTTAATGTTCCTAAACTAAACATTTGCATAAATGTTGTAAGAACGTTAACATTAACATTTTTTAATGCTATTTCCAACCACATTATATATATATATATATATATATATATATATATATATATATATATATATATATATATATATATAAATTGCTTTGTCTTTACATTAAATTAAGAAAACAAAAACTAAAAAATTAATTTAAAAACTGAAGCATTAAGGACTCAGTATCATCCGAAGATTCAGATTTTCCCTATTTTATTACATTTATTATTATAAGTATTATTAACATTAATGAAACCTTTATTGTAAAGTTTATATATATACCTAAATAACAATATGCTACTTATAAACTGAATACAATAAATGTTCATTCACAGATCATTAATTAATCAGTAAGATGTCATTAGTAAGCTGATTAATTGCTTATGATTGGTTTATTATTGAATCTTAAATTAAAATGTTACTTGTTATTGTTTGTCTAAAATTGTGAACCAAACCATTATTACTGCGAATGTTTTTACAATGTTGCAGGAATGACATTTCTGGATTTTTTTTTTTTTTGTCAGTGTTATAATTTTATACAGCATTTATATTATATATTGGATTTTTTGCTTTTTAGTGAAGAAAATAGAAAATTGTAGATATACACTATTTGTGCTGAGTTTTATTTATGCTAGTAAATTAGATTTTTTGATACTGCACTACCATTCCGAATTTAAGGGTGAAACTTTTTTTTTTTAGTTGCTCCCTCATTCAATCAGCTTTTAATTATATTTCAGAACTAAAATTAAACTCATTTTGGGATACAGGAAGTGAAAAAATAAACTGTATGTCATATTTTCTCTTACGCTGCACAGGGACTAGTATGCACTATGTAGTATGTAGTATGCAGTATGTAGTATGCAGTATGTAGTGTGTAGTATGTAGTATGCAGTATGTAGTATGCACTGTGTAGTATGCAGTATGTAGTGTGCAGTATGTAGTGTGTAGTATGTAGTGTGCAGTATGTAGTATGCACTATGTAGTATGCAGTATGTAGTGTGTAGTATGTAGTATGCAGTATGTAGTGTGCAGTATGTAGTGCGTAGTATGTACTATGCACTGTGTAGTATGCAGTATGTAGTGTGCAGTATGTAGTGCGTAGTATGTAATATGCAGTATGTAGTGTGCAGAATGTAGTGTGTAGTATGTAGTATGCACTAAGTAGTATGCACTATGTAGTATGCAGTATGTAGTGTGTAGTATGTAGTATGCAGTATGTAGTGTGCAGTATGTAGTGCGTAGTATGTACTATGCACTGTGTAGTATGCAGTATGTAGTGTGCAGTATGTAGTGCGTAGTATGTAGTATGCAGTATGTAGTGTGCAGTATGTAGTGCGTAGTATGTAGTATGCAGTATGTAGTGTGCAGTATGTAGTGCGTAGTATGTAGTATGCACTGTGTAGTATGCAGTATGTAGTGTGCAGTATGTAGTGCGTAGTATGTAGTATGCACTATGTAGTATGCAGTATGTAGTGTGTAGTATGTAGTATGCAGTATGTAGTGTGCAGTATGTAGTGCGTAGTATGTAGTATGCACTATGTAGTATGCACTATGTAGTGTGCAGTATGTAGTGTGTAGTATGTAGTATGCAGTATGTAGTGTGTAGTATGTAGTGTGTAGTATGTAATATGCAGTATGTAGTGTGCAGAATGTAGTGTGTAGTATGTAGTATGCACTAAGTAGTATGCACTATGTAGTATGCAGTATGTAGTGTGTAGTATGTAGTATGCAGTATGTAGTGTGCAGTATGTAGTGCGTAGTATGTACTATGCACTGTGTAGTATGCAGTATGTAGTGTGCAGTATGTAGTGCGTAGTATGTAGTATGCAGTATGTAGTGTGCAGTATGTAGTGCGTAGTATGTAGTATGCACTGTGTAGTATGCAGTATGTAGTGTGCAGTATGTAGTGCGTAGTATGTAGTATGCACTATGTAGTATGCAGGATGTAGTGTGTAGTATGTAGTATGCAGTATGTAGTGTGCAGTATGTAGTGCGTAGTATGTAGTATGCAGTATGTAGTGTGCAGTATGTAGTGCGTAGTATGTAGTATGCACTGTGTAGTATGCAGTATGTAGTGTGCAGTATGTAGTGCGTAGTATGTAGTATGCACTATGTAGTATGCAGGATGTAGTGTGTAGTATGTAGTATGCAGTATGTAGTGTGCAGTATGTAGTGCGTAGTATGTAGTATGCACTGTGTAGTATGCAGTATGTAGTGTGCAGTATGTAGTGCGTAGTATGTAGTATGCACTATGTAGTATGCACTATGTAGTGTGCAGTATGTAGTGTGTAGTATGTAGTATGCAGTATGTAGTGTGTAGTATGTAGTGTGTAGTATGTAGTATGCAGTATGTAGTGTGTAGTACGTAGTGTGTAGTATGTAGTGCGTAGTATGCACTATGTAGTGTGCAGTATGTAGTGTGTAGTATGCAGTGTGTAGTGTGCAGTATGTAGTGTGTAGTATGTAGTGTGCAGTATGTAGTGTGTAGTGTGCAGTATGTAGTGTGTAGTATGTAGTGTGCAGTATGTAGTGTGTAGTATGCACTATGTCGTGTGTAGTATGTAGTGTGCAGTATGTAGTGTGTAGTGTGCAGTATGTAGTGTGTAGTATGTAGTGTGCAGTATGTAGTGTGTAGTATGCACTATGTCGTGTGTAGTATGTAGTGTGTAGTATGCAGTATGTAGTGTGTAGTATGCAGTATGTAGTGTGCAGTATGTAGTGTGTAGTATGTAGTGCGTAGTATGTAGTGTGTAGTATGCAGTATGTAGTGTGCAGTATGTAGTGTGCACTATGTAGTGTGCAGTATGTAGTGTGTAGTGTGCAGTATGTAGTGTGTAGTATGTAGTGTGCAATATGTAGTGTGTAGTATGCACTATGTAGTGTGTAGTATGTAGTGTGCAGTATGTAGTATGCACTGTGTAGTGTGCAGTATGTAGTGTGTAGTATGTAGTGTGCAGTATGTAGTATGCACTATGTAGTGTGTAGTATGTAGTGTGCAGTATGTAGTATGCACTGTGTAGTATGCAGTATGTAGTGTGCAGTATGTAGTATACATCGCTCCAGTGTGTTCTGTATAACATGGTGTCGAGAATGGGACATAACTGGACATGTGTTTGACAATCTGGAATAAAATGTTCAGAAATCATAAGCAGCAGAGAGAGAGCTGTAGTCTCCAGTGTGAGGAGACAGA
The DNA here is from genome assembly GCF_027358585.1 of Pangasianodon hypophthalmus. NCBI lineage: Eukaryota > Metazoa > Chordata > Actinopteri > Siluriformes > Pangasiidae > Pangasianodon > Pangasianodon hypophthalmus. Next base: position 1,678,467 of record NC_069737.1, on the reverse strand, counting down.
TGAGCTCAAATCATCACTCACCACTTTATTTATTTATTTTTGTACTCTCTTCTTTTTCTCGATGACTCGTCAATCAATCATTAATTTCAACAATGTTAGTACGAGAAAGTCAGAGAGCGAGCCGTCTGTCTCATTATAATTTAAGGTCTTTTTTCATTCTCTAGTCTGCTTTGGAAAGGAGATCACTGACACTTTGATACAAACCGAATGTTGGAATTTCACAGGGATGGTTTTTTACTCAGCATACACACGATCAGCAACAGAAATCATATTGCGTTTGTGAAGTTCCCTGTGCAGACAGTGCTGCTGCTTGGATTTGATTCCTTTGTGCTCTGCTCAAATGTAACATTTATGCCCAGTTCACGCAAACCTTCTCAAAGCACAACAAATAAAATGAGCCCTCGTATGTGAGGTAGCAAAGACATGAGTCGCTAGTTACAGTGGAGGGACTGATAATAGCAGTGTCGCTAAATGTCTACAGGATGACCAAAGCCAGAGCCGTTACTTGTTTGTTTGTTTGTTTGTTTGTTTGAGAACAATGTGTCTGCAGAAAAAAACACAAATCATTCTTACAGCGTGTTCAACTTCACGATCAGCAAATAGTCAAATGCGGATCATCTCTAGGCACCTGATCATTCTGTATAAAGCCGTGTTCGGATGGGATTAGTTTTCCAGGATAATGTCTGTTAGAAACTGACAAAGAAAATGACAAAACTTGTAGAGTACCAACAGTCATATTGCAAAAATTTCCAATGTAAGACTAAACGGCAAAAAACAGCACGATTGGGGCTGCAATTATACTCAGGAAGAGAAAAAACAAACCTGAGCTAGAACCTCTGAGAGCTGTTTAGATGTATTCAGTTGTCTGTAGAGCAACAAGCAGGTTTTTATTTAAGTTTATTTTGAGTGAGCCATTATTCATTTATTAATTATTCAAATTATATCCAATTATTAATAAGAATCCATTAAGAGCCATCGGAGATTAGCGTGATGTCTCAAGAGCAAGTGAATGACTGTTTGTAGGATTTATATGGAGTCATCATCATAACCAGCAGATGAACGGATTCGATTTTGGAATTGATCCAAACAGGGTCAAGGTCACAGCAAGGTCAAATATCTGAAATAGTTTTTCTTCAATAGCTTCCTTCTTTTTTGAAGTACACTACACGGCTGAAAGTATGACCACCTGACCATCGCACCCACACACATACACCAATTTAGCACAACCCATCCTCCTACAGTGTCTTGCATAAGTATTTACCCCCTTGAACTATTCCACATTTTGTAGTGATACTGTACCAGCATGTTTTTGAGAGGATCCTGGAATTAACTCCACGCAGACGGTAACCTGAGCTCAGGATTGAACACGGGACCCTGAAGCTGTGGGGCTGCATCACTACCCCCTGCACCTCTTCATCATTTCTCAATGTGAGCCACAAATCCTGCTGTATTGTTGATAGCAGCAGGCAGGAAGTGACATGAAAGCCATCACACATGCTGTACAGCGATCACAAGCTTCACAAGCACAGTGTTTCTGATGCACTCTGTAAATGAAACGTATGTCGTGCACCTGAGTGATAGATGGAAGCCCACGGGACTTTACTGGCCTGTGGGTTTTACACCTCTGTTTCTTCCACAGGAATGTGATCGAGCTTTGATGGTTAAAAAAAAAATAAATAAATAACAGGCACTGTTCTGTAGGGCGCAGTATATATTCCAGCAGATCCTGATTAAATCAGCTAGCCGGGGGAAATCCCAGCAGAGCGACGGTGAGCTCCATAATCCCTCGCTATAAAGAAGCACACAGACACTCTATTGCTTTTCTGGTGTTCTGTGTGTGTGTTATACAGATCGTCTTACAGTATGAACTGCACATGGTGCACATGTTCGCTTTATTGAGGTATAAAAGCATACTCATGGGACTAAAACAATAACACATCCACCACCAGTCAGAGGTTTGCAGAAAATGAGTTATTCTAGTGCTTTTAATTCACAATTAGAGGAACAGACAAAAGAAAAGAGTACAGGAGTGTTAACTGTTCCATTAGTGACATGTCATTGTATTTGTAAGCAGATCCTAAAGGAACTTGATGATAAATTAATGATTTATTAAAAGCAGGTGCACTTTAAGAATAAACAGAAACGGAGCTGATATTCATTATAAGAAAGAGCAATACTGCATGGTTTTGTGCTACGGGTAACTAATTAGAGTGAATAGTAATATATAATGAAGAATATTGAATAATTATATCTAAGGAAAAACAGTAAAAATGCTGCAATCATGTCACCGTGATTTTTATCCTTCAACTGGGAAAACTCTGTTCATTTCAACCTCCAAGCGGGAACTACAAGTCAGAGTTCTGCAACCGAACCAGGGCGTGACGCAACTGCCTACATGACCTGTGTCTTAAAATATTAAATGTTTATATTTCATGATATTCATTATATTTCTATCTGATAAGTAAGGAATAAAACACTCCGTGTGGTGCTTTTCTAGGAAAATAATCAACAACAGACTTATTGTATTGTTACCACACTAACGTTGATTATTTTCCTGTAAAACCTATAAAACACCACACCGGGTGGTTTATTCCTCTTATATCACAGCAACCTGCCAGAGATTACAACAACAAAGACATGGTGTACTTTTTATCTGTTTAGAGTTACATTTAATGTTGTGGAACATCCACGAAAATTCTTGAGGTGAGGAGACATTTATAGAAGGAGTCTCCAGGTCAGTGCTTTGTAACAGTCAGAGGTAAAGCTCTAAATTTTCCTACATCTTCAGGACAGAGGAGTTTACGCTTTGTGGTTCCTTGGTAACAAAAAAAAAAAAAAAAAAAAAAATGACAAGCTGTGTTTTTTTGTCTTATTAACTACAAGAGAGCGAAAAAGAGAGGCTGGTGAGGGAACGACTGTTTATAACTGCTATAACAATTGAGAACAGGACTTTCACAACATTAAATGTAACTATAAATGGATATAAATGTTTGTTTTCTTCAATATGCTGTGGTATAAGAGGAATAAAACACTTTAGAATGTGCTGTTATAGGAAAATGATCAACTTTGGGATTATTCGACCATAACAGCACAACAATCGGGGTCCTGTTTTTTATCTCGATGGTCACCTGAAGAGTTTTGACATGAACCCTGTCATACATCCTCCTTCACTGTTTTATAAAATCTATTTCATCTTTTCATTCATTCCTCTTTAAATGACTAGGAAAGAAGCCTAAACGAAAACAAACCACTTCATGAAAACCATCTCACATTCTAATTCAATCATCTCAAAGTGCATGCAGTCCATTTTATATTGTGAGGCTGAACACATCAGAAATCAGAACTCCATCATCGCAGCACTCTGAGCTCCTGGGCCATCATGCGTCATGCACGAAGCTAGAAGCGGTGCGGATTCGGAGAAAGTCCACGCTGGAAAAGACTCAAGCTATTCATCTCCACTTCTAGCATTCAAGAGTCTGAAATAAATAAATAAATAAATAAATAAATAAATCCCCACTCGGAGTGCTGCTGTTTACCATCAGTGAGAAAAGCCGGAGCCGCGCAGGTGAATTATTCAGCGCCAAACCTGCGGCTTCATCTCACGCCGGAGTTCAGCTGCCTGAGAGAAGAGCTCCGCTGGCTCAAAGCTTGTTTGTTTTCCAGCTCTTCATAAAGACAGAAAAGTTTTTCTTTTTTTTTTTTTTGAAAGAGAGAAAAAGAAACAGAGCTAGGTCACTCACTTGGAGCTTGACTGAAAATATAATGAAGTATAAAATATAATAAAGTGAATTTTTCACCTGGAGCAAAAGGTCAGGTGTGTCTTTGAAATGTCAACATACTGCTCTGGTTAAGTGATGCCTTTATTCTTTTCCAGAAAATTCTGAGAGCATTGATCAGTGCAGGTGGCATTAAATACGCTTACCAAAACTATATATATGTATATTGTGATATACACATATATAGTAGTATATAAAAAGTAGTATATGAAAAAAATATAAGTAGTATAAGTTGTATATGAAAAAAATGTGTCAGGTAAAAAAAAATAAATAAATAAATAAATAAAAATGTGAAAAAATCACATTAATTTAAATGAATCTTTTGGGGAAAAAAACTGTCAATGAATCATGTGTGATAAAAATCACATAAAAAAAGAATTATATGTAAAAATTAGAAAATAAATGAATCGTGAAAAAAGAAAAACATGGTAAAAACAAACGGGTAAAAATTAATTAATTATTGATTAAAAAGTGCAAATAAATGAATCATATGAAAAACGTGAATATACTTGAATCATGTGTAAAAAAAAGTGAAAGTAATTTAATAATTTTCGAGAAAGAATATAAATAAATAAAATATGTGAAATAAAAGAATCATTTGTAAAAAAATAAATAAATAAAATAAAATAAATAAATAAATAAATAAAATGTATCATGTAAAAAAAGAAAAAATGAGAAAGTAAATTAATAATTTGTAGAAAAAAAATCGCATGGAAAATAAAAGAATTGGGTGAACAGTCCAAAAGTCAGTAACAGGATGCGTCTAAAAACCACGTTATTATTCACATAATTAATTGTACATTAATTTACACATAATACAGAATTTCATCATCATCAGTACTTTGGATTTTGTTGCATTGCACCTTTAATTCATTTTAACTAAAGAAAAAAATACCTAGCCAACATTTTTACACACAGAATCAAATTTCTTGTTTATTGCTCTCACACTGTTGATCTCATAAACTAAAAACTCTGTGCTTTACACAACACAATCGTTAATCTTCAGCTGTCACAGAATAACAGACGTAGTCATTTTGGCAGCGCTGCTCGAAACTCAAAGCTCTATATTCAGATTTCTAATGAAATTTTATTCTCATATCTGTATCTGAGTGTCTACAGAGTCTAAACGTCTAACACACGCTTTCTGTCTCAAACGTTTCTGAATCTGAGTCTCATGACCGTGTTTCAGGTAAAAACATCCAGAAGTGAGAGAATATTCTCATGATCACTCAGAAACACTGTGTGCTGTTCTGTTTTAATCAGATAAACAACAACGGCGTTAGTTACCACACCGAGCACGTCCCGAAGTCTTTCATTCCTCTTACACCACAGAAATTTACCAAAGATCACAATGAGCCGTTACTATAGAAACCATAACATACTAGAGCAAGTGCATTAATGTAAACCTGCACTACTGTCATGGCCGCTGTTATAGAAAATGAATCAAAGCCTTCTGACCAATCAGAAGCCAGAATTTGATGATGCAATGGTGTAAAATTAGATATCTACTCTAGACAATGTGATAACTCTGCATAAGGGATTTTAATTTAGACATTTTTTTAGACAAAAGCAGGATGAATCTTCCTCTGATTTCATTGAGTTCCTCGTTGCCGTAGCAACAGCTAGCAAAACAGAGATGTCTTGAACACTAGCATTTTAACAGTAAAGTGTCCTTCATTATCATACTACAAAGATGAAATGTAAGAAATCCATAGTGTAGAAAAAAAAACATTATAATTATTATAATTAATTTCATTATTTTATATAATTATAAACTAAAATATATACTGAAAAAATCACTGATGTACTATTTACTTATTTTAGCACTGATATTTAAATCACCTTCATGTTAAATTTAATGTATTTTAATTACTTTTTAATGTACATTAGCAATTTGGCCTTGAACACAAAATTAAGATAAATCAAGTCAATTTGTAAGTTTTGAAAAGTTCAGCATTCAGATTTGCTGTTAACCGAAAGTTATAATCAGTGCTGCTTTTCTAAAGTCTCTACCTTGCTGTTTGTCATGTTAACAAATTATAATAATGTACAGAGGATTAAATAATCCTTTACAGCTATAAAACACACACACACACACACACACACGCCGTGTTGGTGCCCCAGCTGTGAGGTCTCAATGTAAACCAGAGTGAACAATCATGTTTCCAGCATGTGGTGTTACTGATTATTCAAGCACGGAGAGGGCGTGCATACTTATGCATGCTGCTTAAAAACAACAAACCAAGGCTTAAATGGAAAGAAACGCAAAGCAACAGCAATATCAACAACAACAAGAGCAGCAACAACAATAACAACGACAACAACAACAACAAAAATAGCAACAGCAAAAACAATGGCAACAAGAACAACAACAATGACAACAAAAATAGCAACAGCAATAATGGCAACAATAAGAGCAGCAAAAACAACAACCTAAATAGCAACAGCAACAAGAACAACAACAACAATAATAACAGCAATAACAACAGCAAAAAAAAAACCCAACAAGAACAAGAACAACAATAGCAACAGCAATAACATCAGCAGCAAAAACAACAGCAATAAGAACAACAACAACAACAGCAACAAAAATAGCAACAGCAACATCAACAACAACAACAAAAGCAGCAAAAGCAACAGCAACAAGAACAACAACAACAACAAGAACAACAGCAATAAGAACAACAACAACAACAGCAGCAACAAAAATAGCAACAGCAATAACAACAGAAGCAAAAACAATGGCAACAAGAACAACAACAATGACAACAAAAATAGCAACAGCAATAAGGGCAACAATAAGAGCAGCAAAAACAACAACCTAAATAGCAACAGCAACATCAACAACAACAACAACAACAAAAGCAGCAAAAGCAACAGCAACAAGAACAACAACAGCAATAAGAACAACAACAACAACAACAACAACAACAAGACAACAAAAATAGCAACAGTAACATCAACAACAACAGCAGCAGCAAAAGCAACAGCAACAACAACAACAATAGCAACAGCATCATTAACAGCAGCAAAAAAACAACAGCAAAAACATCAAGAACAACAACAACAACAATATAAAGTGTAGTTCTTTTACTGTGTAAGCTTTTACAGCACTGGAGGAAAAAGGTTATTGAGTTGATTTGATTAAATTGTGTACACTGGTTCCACGTGAATGAAGCGAGTGGCACTCACTGTATATAATTCACACTAGTAGATTAGATAACTGTTTAAATTTAATTTACTGAAATCAGGTTTTGATGTATTTATCTGTAAACTATACATTATATTTTCTCTTAAGTCTGAACACAGCTTCACTTTTTTCAGTGTGCACTGCAGTGATACAATTTTTCCTGAGTATTGTTTCCACCCAATGGGATTATGAAAGCACGAAACTAACCTGACATGGAGCACGTTTGTCCAAAAGCATATGTTGCCATAGTAACTCAGTGGAGCTTACAATTAGTTTTGTTTTTAGAACGGGAATTGATGGAATTTAGCAGGGCTTGTTGAAATAAGCCTGGCTTATCGAGTTAGATCACTTCACAGAATACTCTCAGCAGCAGCAACAACAACAACAACAACAATAACAAAAACAACAACAACAGCAGGGAAAACAACAAAAACAGCCGCAACAACAATGACAACAACAACAGCAACAACAACAACTACAACAATAACAAGAATGACAACAGCAGCAGCTACAACAACAACAGCAGCAGCAACAACAGCAACAACAATGACAACAACAACAGGAGCAACAACGACAACAACAGCAGTGACAACAACAACAACAAAAACAACAATAAAAAACAGTAGCAACAACAATGACAACAACAACAGCAGCAACAATAACAAGAATGACAACAGCAGCAGCTACAACAGCAACAACGACAACAACAGTAGCAACAACAATGACAACAACAACAACAGCAGCAGCAACAACAATGACAACAACAACTGGAGCAACAACAACAAAAAAAAAACAGTGGCAATAACAATGAAAACAACAGCAAAAATTGCAACAATAACAAGATTGACAGCAGAAACAACAACAACAACAACAACAACAGCATGCCACAGCATCTAAATCCTTCGCTATTTTTAACACAGAATTTGATCTGCATCGATTTCCTGCAGTCGAACTGATTTCTGTGTTGTTTGTTCCATTTCTTTAGTTTCCATCCTTTTCTGTTCTGTCTGTTCCGGCCTTTTAACTTGGTTTGGTTCTTTTTCTGTTCTTTTTGCTCCATTTTTCTGTCCTGGCTTTTTCATTTGGTTGTGTTTTTTCCATCTTTTCCTTCTGTTCCCTTCTTTCTGTTTTGTTCTTTCCATTTCCATTTTTTTCCACTCGGTTCTATTCTTTTCACTCCATTCTGTTCATTCTGTTCTTTCTTTTCCATTCTTTAGATTGTATTTCAGTCTTTTAGTTTGTTCATTTCATTTCATTCCATTCTTTTCTTTTCATTTCACTATTTATGCTTTTTTTTTCTTTCCTTTCTTTGTTGTTTTGCTCCATAATTTTTGCTCAGTTTCATTCTTTTTATTTTTTCCATTCTTTTCTGTATTCTTCACAAATCCTATTTGTAACCTTTAATGCGAGTCGTGGCCTCGCCGTCAGGTTCATCAAGTCCCAGGGGGCCAAAACTAACGCTCACCGCTCTGCATCTGAAGCAGTTATTGATTCTCCAATTCCTCAGGCGTGAATTGACTTGCCTTCATAAGCAACACCAGGGTCATGTTATTAGCTCCGGATTATTCCGGACTGCAGTGTATGGACCAGGACACGTTTAAGGTCACGCAGAATGGACACGCCCCTCACTTTACAACCTGTTGAATCCAGTTTACAGGTATACAAGGCTGTTAGGCAGGCCTGGGGGCGGAGCTAAGACAGTCGGGATTTATTAGCTTTAGAGTGCATTCGTTATTTTTATGTTTTTGGATTATTCCTGAGTGGAAGTAAACTGTACTGTAAAAATCATGAAAGATATTTATAATAATTCTGATTTTTTTTTCACCAGTCATTAATATTCATGAGTAGTCCATCAATCCACATGAATATTCATTAGCAATAAATTATAGAAGCAAAATATTTACCTACATAACGCTGTGGTAAATTAGCTAACGTTAGCTGCGAGCATGCTAATGAATGATGAAATGATTTGCACATCAGAACAAGCACACATCTTTGTTGAAGTAAATGTTTGGTAAACTGCTTCTGGTCAACAATCGTTCCTCACGCTGAGCAACATCAATTCATTTCCTTACTCATTTCTCTTCTTTTTGTTGTATTGCATTCATTTTGTTCCTTCCTTTCACTGTCATCATTCCATTTCATTCGTTCTCTTCCATGTTTGTCATTCTGTTCCATTAGTTTGTGTTCTTTCATTTTCCTCTGTCCATTTCATTGTTTGTTTGTTTTTTTATTCTATTGAATTCTCTTCAGTCCGTTTTGTTCTTTCAGTTCCACTCTTTTCTTTCTGTTTCGTTCTTTCTGTTTCGTTCTTTCTGTTTTGTTCTTTGTTTTCCTTTCTTTTCGCTTTAATCTGTTCATTCCATTCTGTTAATTTTGTTTCTTTTTACAGCCTGTTCTTTTTGCCTTTCTTTTCATTCCAGTCCTTTAGTTTTATGTTCTTTTTGTTTTTGTTTTTTTTATTCAATTCTTTCCATTCAGCAGCAGATTTTCTATTTTGTTATTTTTGTTCTGTGTTTTTAAATCTATTCCATTTTCTTCTGCTCCATTCTTTTCAGTCTGTTCTTTTCATTCCAGTCCTCAGGTCTGTCCTCCTCAGTCTGTGCTTTTTGTTCTGTTCCTTCTGTGTGGTCACTATTTTTTTCATTCCGTCCCATTCTTTTTTTATTCCTTTCTCTTCATTGTCATTTATTCTATTCTTTTTTATTATTATTTCATTCTTTCGGATGCTGCACTTTTGTTTGTTTGTTTCAGAACACAGCACAAACACAGTCAGTTAACTACGTCAGGTTCGCTGTGTTCATGGGAAAGCTGTGGCCTCAGTTTTCCTCTCTGCACTCTCACAGACCAGCGTGCTGTAGCTCTGCGCTTATATATCTGTAGATGTTTGTGCAGAAATGGAGGAGGAGTGCAGATTTTAGACGTCATCGCAGGCTCTTTCACTCAAGCTGCTCACCTCCGGTGGATTTGAAGGAACCTCACAAAATAGCCAACAGATTTCACTTTGCCTCTCTTTATAGTCCATTTTCACAGTTTAAGCACTTTAAGTGCACTATTATAACAGTCTAACCTAACAGCTTAAAGCCTTTAATACAGTGCTATTAAATTGTCCCACATGCTTTCTTGCACTTTCTCTCTCTCTCTGTCTCTCTCTCTCTCTCTCTCTCTCTCTCTGTTTGGTTTAGTTAAAGAAAAAAGCTTCCTATGCTAAATTATTCCATATGTCTTCCCCTGATGTTCTCCACCATGTTGCTTTGTTATATTGTTTTATTTACCCCTAAAGTGGCTCCACTCACCTAGCAGAGTGTTCCAAATAAGCATATCCCACATTCCCACCTATTTGCATAATTGTTAATACATCTCAAGGCACGGCATTAAAATTTATGGCTCCCAAAGCAAACAGAAAGAGTGGTTAGCGAAACCTCTCACGCTCACATCTGAACCCTATTGGCAGATACGGAAAAGAGAGAGAGAGATAGAGAAAGACGGCTATTTGCATAGCAAAATGGCATCGAAAAAAAGCCATTCTGCTGTTAAATGACCCACAACTTCTTAACGCCAGTGCCGCTGGCCCTCACGCGCCATTGTATCCCAGCTCAGGAAGCTAAAACCACCCGAGCCGAGTTATTTCCTCTCATCAGAACAAACGGCAATAGACTACGAACGATGCTCGGGTAGTTCCCCAAGGGCCTCGCTTTAACTCCCAGAGCCGCATTAGCAGCGTTATGATGTTCACTAGCACTGGTTAGTGCCGATTCCACCACATTATGCATGCCTTGTGCAGCATGCAGGGCCTCAAAGTCTATTCGTTCCCATTAAAGCTGGCACCACCACGGCAGACACTCAGCACACTCTGCAAAAAGCATCCGAGGACTTTAATTTCCCTCGGCCTTCCAGATTAAAAGAAGCTAAATGAAACGAAAAAGTGTGTGCAGCTATTTATAAAGGGCTGCCTGACCAGGACTGTGTGAATTAAGCAGAAATGAAAATTTGTGTAACATGGTTTTACGATGGCTAACTAATCTTATACGGCAAAGCTGCACAGGCAAAATTTCAGTCTTGATATGTCATCACTGAGGCCTGCTTTACACCGTGTCCAATTAGATTAGCTTTAAAATGAGAATGCCTTAATTTGGCATGAAACTCATCAAAGCTCCTGTCCTCGTTTGTATTAGTGTATGAAATGTGCATTGACAGAAATTTTGAAAGTAAACACAAAGGATCAGGTTCTATACTTGCAGTATCGATTGCATTTTCTATAGATAAATAGCTCCTCACTGCTGCCATGGAGGAGATGGAAATAGATAGACACTTGCTTTCCAATTTTCTAAATAATGATAGAAATAAATAATGTTTATTATTAAAAAGTTCTGTTTATTATTAAAGCGTTTGAGTTCACTCGGTTCCTGCCTCCTCCTTGCCTGTCTTTGTTACGCATCCCTACAGTGAACAACAAGGAAAAGGGTTGTGCAATTGCAGAATGTTAAACATGCAAGAAATCCAGTAGAACATGAAACTGTTTTTTTTCTCCATGTTTCTTTCCATATGCACTTTGCTTTTCACTTGAATGCAGTTGGAGAGTGGAGGAACCTGATGAGAATGAAAGAGAAAGAAGTTTATAAAAATATTCACAGATCCTGGCAGTTGTCCGTAAAGGTTGGCAGCATTTTGCCAAATCCTATGAATTTTAAATTACCTAGTGCCGGAATGCCATTTCTGTTCATGTTCTTTTTGCAGAAAGTGGAGAAGAGCCTTGCTGACTGCTTCATTAAGGGTTAGAATATAAATAAAAACACAAAACGATGATCTCTGACCTCTCAGATCTCTCTGAATGGTTTTATGAGAGACGTTTAAGAGGTCATTGACAGTGACGAACCAACACGATAATAAAAGATCATGTGGGTTAATGAGCAGTGTGAGAGGCGAGCCTGTTATTCGCCTGGTTTAAAGATGTGTTTGGAGTGTGTTAATTCGCTGAGTGTTATTGGTGGAAGATATTCTTTTTCTAGTGTATGGCTAATACAGTGTAAGCTTGCATGATCTGAGCTGGAAATGAGCTAAACTGTTTAAAGCTCCATTCTCCATGGCTTAGTTACAGACTATGGGTTTAGCCCTATTTGGCTGGGATTAGTTTTACATGAACAGGTGGAGTAATGTAATCATTAGCCACGTGTCTCTCTCAGAGTTTTTTTTCCTGCACGATTCTGTCACATCAGTCATTTTTACAGACTGTGCATTCCCATGTCTGGAAAGATTACACCATCCTGTAGATCATGTAGAACTAACTCCATGCATTAGTCCAATAATCTCCAATTCTCCATCCCTCCATTCAATGTATCTGTCTTTCTGTCTGTCTATCTGTCTATCTACCCATCCATCCATCCTATCTGTCTGTCTGTCTGTCTATCCACCATTGAGATCCACGGAGATGTCTGATGGGTAGATGGATTTTCATCCATCCACCTTTTCAGCTTATCATTCTGTCTTTCTGTCTGTCCACCCATTCATTCATTCATGTAGCAGAGATGTTTATTGGGTCTACTGTTCTCCAATGTTCCATCCATTCTATCTATCTGTCTTTCAAACATCTCTCCATCCACCCATCCAACCATCAATCCATCCAATGCCTCAGTATGTCTGTCTATCTACCATCCATTTATATTTATTACACCTATTTGTCTTTCTATCTATCTATTCGCCATTCATCAATCCATCCATCCATCCATCCATGTAGGAGTGAGGTTTTCTTGGTCTAATGCTCACCATACATCCATCTGTCCATGTATCATATCTCCTTTTCTGTCTTTCTATCCATCATCAAGCTCTAGTGAGATCTGCTGGGTATACTGCTTTTCATCCATCCACCCTTCCTTCTTATCTATCTGTCTTTCATACATCCATATATCCATCCATCCATCTCTCTGCCTATCTATCCAACATTCATTCATCTATCAACCCATCCATCCACCTTTCTGTCTATCTATGCACTGTCCTTCCATCCATGTAGGAGAAATGTTTTATGGGTCTGCTGTTCACTATCTATCAATTTCTCCATCCAAATATCTTGTAGAGGTGGTCATTTCTACACCTATCTATCTATCCCTCTATCTATCCATCCATCCATCCATCCATCCTCGAGTTCCCTGTAGATGGATTATTACCCACCCGGAGAAACCCAGATGGAGCTTTCTCTGCATATTCATACTTCTCTCCATGTTGCTCGATGCTCCCAGCTGTTTTTTGCAAAGCGTCTTCATTAAAGCAGGCCGTCGTCTCTCTGATTTATTTAACTGGCCTTGATATGGCAGAAAAGAACACATAAAACCCGGTGATTGCTGAGCACCAGATCAGCTCCGGCTGTTTGTAATGTTTCAATGCTGTTTCCGATGCATGCTCTGTTTGGCAGCTCCATTCACTCTCCTGCGCCTCGCCTGTGAAAAGGAGTATTTAGGATATTTGAGTTTTAATTTATGTTCCATTTTTTCCTATAAATTATGATAACTAAAGAAGCAATGAATGTATCAACACTGAGCAAGGCCCAGTTTTTGAACTATTTAATATTAAAGGCATGTGAAGAAATTTAACACAGGATTGAGTTCAGTGCTAAAACTCAAACAGCAGACGGCGAGGTAATTTCTCCAAGGTTAATTCCATTTAGAGACTGGGTTCTAGTTCTTGATGAAAATTAATATGCTTATTGGTATTCAGAAAAGAGGGGAGGAAGCTGTAGAGCACCACTGATGTGGAAAAAAAAAGTGTGACATCTTCTAATGTCATTAAAGTGAGCAGACCAGCGCTGAGGCTCTTTGCTATTCTCACGAGGCGTGGCATCTCGTAATTAAAGCCAGAGTCAGGTACAGAAACTCAGCTCGCGGCTCACACTGAGCAAATTACTGCAAAATACAATTCGACCTAGAAAAAACCCTCACCGTCTCAAGCATTATTCGCAATGTGAAACTGCAGAGGAAAGGCAATGCATGCAAATAATGAAGTCCCGTTAAACCTATATATCCTTCCATATCCTTTTGTAGAGATGTTCTCTGTGTCTACAGCTCTTCATCCATCCATCCATTCATCCATCCATATTTGGAAGAGGAAACATCTGTAAGACATGTTTTCTAAGCATCCTGACAATCCGACCCTTCAACTATCCATCCATCCATCCATCCATCCTCATTTCTACTATCCATCTATCTATCTATCCATCCATCCATCTAGGATTGAGGTTCTCTGTGCTTCCTGGTCTCACTGTTCTACATGCCTGTTACTCACAGTGTATTTTTCTACATCTTCATCACATTTTAACTCATTTGCATGCTGTCACTAAACCCATCTGTGCTCCTCTCAGGTCTTACTCACAATCTCCAAACTGCATATCGCCAAACTAAGCACCTAAGCATCAATCCTTTCATTAACGCTTCAATATTAACATTAAAGTCTCTTACATGAAGATTAAAATCATTTTATAACTGTATCACAGAAATAGAGGCTGCTGAAGCAGTGTCAAGGCTTGACAGTCTTTTTTTCCAATAACATAGCAGCTATTTTACTGCAACTACAAGCAGCTTTAAACATGGATTTAAACTCTGTGGAGAAAACAATGCCTCATCCTGGCAGAATAACAACACTGACTCCCACACATGCTCATGTGTGACTTTATACTGCTCTAATGATTATGTGTTGGGAATAATATTATAGAGAGGCTATTAAATGATGTTAATAATAGCAGGATGGAAAATGTTCCACTTTGCAGAGTAAATAGGACAGTGTGAGGAGAATAATGCTGTCTAATGCTGTATAAGACATGAGGAGTTGTATCTAAAGATTATTAATGTGTTCAGTGCATCATTTATGTCTCTAATGCATGCTTATATTTAGTTTTTGGGCTGAAGGCGTTGTTAATGTAGTGTGTGAGAGATAGTCGCAAGATGTTTCATAAAGTTCACACGAAGCTAAAGGACTAAACATGAATATTTTATTGATGATTATGTTAACTTACTCAGGCACTTTGGCTCATCTGAAACACATGCAAAGGCACAAACTCAGCCACAAACTCTCCACAGTATCAGTGCTATAACACCCGCGTTTTGCAAGCTGGTTTTCTCCCAGTTCCTAGCTTGGGGCCACCAAAGCGGGGCCACTTTCGTCCATAAGTGTGAAAGTTACTGCAGAGTCAGTGCCAAAATGTTGTTTCACCCATCCACCCATCTGTCCATCACTCTTCCATCCAATCTATATATCTCTCTGTCTAACCTTCCATCCATCCAACCAGTTTGGCTGTCTCTAGATCCATCCATCCATCCATCCACCCATCTAGGAGAGATGTTTTCAAGGTCTACTGCTGGTGATCCATCCATCCAGTCTCTTTGTCTTTCTGTTTGACTATCCACCCATCTATTCATCATTCCTCCATCCAATCTATATATCTCTTTGTCTGACCATCCATCCATCCATCCATCCATCTAGGAGAGATATTTTCTGGGTCTACTGATGTCTAATGATCTGTTTGTCTGTCCGTCTATTCATCCACCCAATGTATCTCTGTCTATCTATCAATTTATGCATCCAGTTTGTCTGTCTCTCTATCTGTCTATCTATCCATTTCTGTTTTTACCATTCTAGACCTATTCGTCCATCTGTCTATCTACACTCTCTGTTGAAGAGCTTTGAAAGAAGGAACTGGAGAAGCCTTCAGAGAGTATACTTATGTAAATAGGGTCATATTTATAAAAAAAAAAAAAAAAAACACCTGTGATTTCTGGATTCTCTCATTAATTATTTAAATCTTCTCAAAGTAACAGAGACACTTTAACTTCAGTCACTGTTTCACTTGCAATCCGGTGTGTTGGAGCGCCGCTCTCCACTCAGTCTGAGATTAGAGCTGGTTTAAAACATCTGAAGACTGAACACTTTTTCTTAAGTCACTCAGCAAAACGTGATGTAATTGGCAGAAATGCTAATAAAGAGGAGTTCATCTGGGTTTGTGTGAAGCTACTCTGACATAAAAGCCCGGAGTAAAGAAGCTGAACTCACGTGAGAGTTTAACAGTTTAGTACCTCAGATTTGAGAATGTTCTGTCACATCAATATGAAAAACAGAAAAGAGAAAAAAAAAAACTAAAAAGACAGAAAAATACATGAATGAAGACCTCTGGATAAAATTTCATTACCATCCAAATGTTCCAAATGCAATAAAGTGCATTTATAAACTGCTTTTAATTAATACTTTTATTTTATTATTCCATAATCTGATTCATTCTGAAGCGATATTCATTTACATGCAGATGGATTTCAGAAAAATGCAACTCACAGTTCACTTTTCATACATGAACTGCTCCATACAGCATCACTACACAACAATTCTACACTTTATACAAATCAGTGTGTTATTATTCTGAGTTTCTGATAGTTCTTTATTACAGTGAAATCTGAGGAGGTGTGGAAAACTGTGGAACAGACTAAACAAGATGAGGCACAAAACAAAAAAAAAAAGGTCAAAACAGAGAAAGCACGGCTTGGTATCGACAGAACACAAGACAACTGAGCGTATGCTTCACAAAGAGTGTAATGAATGGAAGTCCTTAAGTAGTGTGCTTGTGAGTGTGATACTGATTGAAGCCAGGTGGTGTGTTAGAAACTGGGTGATTGCGAGCAGGGAAACTTCTGGGTAGTGAAGTCCGTGGCGGCCATGTTTGTAGGCTGCAGTGTTTGCTGGGAAGTAGAGTCCGTGGCTGGCTATGACATGACAAAAACCACTGAGTTTCTCATAGTTTTTCATTTTTTTAAACTAATTTATTTATTTATTTTAAACTCATTACCACCTCTGGGAAGGAATAACAAGAAGCAAAAATGAGACAAATAAAATAAAATAAAATAAAAAAAAAGCAACAATGAAAAAATTAGAAAAAAAAATTAAAGTAAAAACAAAAATAGAAGGGAGAGTAAAAGCAGCGTGAATGAATCAAAAACACAACAGGAATGAATATATGGGGGGAAAAAAGAGAAAAATAAATTACAAAGAAAAGTATTATAATGAGGAAAATTCTAGAGATGGTAAACAATTTTTTTTGTATTGAATGGTGTAAACAAACAAACAAATAAATAAATAAATACAAAAGAAAAAAAAAATCTAATCATAATTTGACAGCAAAACAGGAAAGAAAGAAAAAAACAAAAAAAAAATAGAAGGAAAGAAGAATACTAAAATTCGATTCAGGAGAGAAATCGAGAGTGCAGGTTTTTTATTTTTAAAATTATTTTTATTATTATTCCGTTTGAATGGTTTTGAAAAGTAGGATAATTATAGGACAGTATAACAATTTTAAAAGCAATTAAATGCAAGTATGAGCACGACCCCCAAATGTAATGGTTTGAAGTCATGCTCATATTTGTATTTAATTGCTTTTCATATTTTCAACAAACTCACAAAATTCAAAACCGTTAAAATTTCCCAG